>NW_026453370.1:0-81349 GCF_025200985.1 Drosophila gunungcola
TTTTATTTTTTGTTTGTTTTATTCCTTACCCCGCTCCCGTAACACGCTCGAGGGTCGTCGATGCTGATTCAGCATGGAATGCACTCGCAAAAAAAACTACGAGAAGCGCTTGTAATATGTTGTTACTGCCCTAACGTGTGGCCTCGACCCATACCCTGGGATGTAGGGGTCCCACGCTCTATTGTCTGAGATAGCCAGGCTATTGTTATCATTAATTTGCCCTAAAAAAAAATAGAAAAAGGTCAGGTGACAAATATATATATTTTTTTTTGTTTTATTTATTTGATAAGATATGATTTTTTTTTTTTGACAAACGCCGTCTTGCTGGGGTCGGCTCGTAGTCGTCTTCATCTTTGGTATAAATACGGTAGTCTGGAGGCAGACTTTGCCTCCTCTGCCGCCGGCGAATTGCAAATTGGCTTTCTCGCCGGATCCGCTCATTCTTCGCGTGGAGTTATTCAAACATCGCTTCGAAGTGCGGAGTCAGTCTCTAGCCGTGCCTGGCGGTAGTCCTCCTCCCATATCCGCAGGTCCCGCTGTGTGGCGTCCCTCAACCGTACTAGTTCGTTGAGACGTATGTAGTCGGCCTTTATCCTCGCCATGGTTTTATCGATTTCTCGCTGCGTAAACTGCAGCGTATCTTCTAGGGCACCGCTATGTCTCTGCGGTCCCGAGCGTCGGCTTCTGAGCGGAGGGAAGCCTCAGCCTCGCACCTTTCAAGATGCTTCTTCACGGCCTCCCTCGTGATTTCGATTTCCTGCATAAGTTTCATCTTCTTCTTTTTTTTTTTTTACTGTTTGCTCCGGCAAAACGTTCCTTCCTCGCTCAGTAGTACAATTGCACTGATCGCTGTTGGTTTTCATCCAGTTGCAAACAGCGAAAAGGTCTTTGGCATGATATACTCCAATATTTTTTCCAACCAAATGTCCTAATTCGTACAGCGACCCTCCCTTGCGTCCAAGTATGAGACACCGTACCCGATTGGGCCCTAGCTTTGCATTATACCCTTCCATTCGGTTTCTGCTTGTAGTTTTTTCGGTATACCACCTGACCTACTGCAAATTCAATTTCCTTACTGCGGGTATTATACGTTCTTTCAGCTTTTTCGTGTGCCCGAGCTAATCCTTGTTTAACTACACTCCGTACTAGTTCCATCTTTCCATCCAAGCATAGAGCTTGATCTATTGCTGATAGGCCGCCGCTACGTCTCATGATCGGTTACGCACTTGCGTGTGTGACCATGTTGGTCCCAAACATTGCATAATATGGTTCCAGTCCCAAAGCTTCTTGATAGCCACTTCGTAGTGTACACGCGATTCGACTCAGGTGTGTGTCCCAATGCCGCTGGTCTTTGTCCGCAGCTGACCTGAGCATTTGTAGCACGGACCGGTTTACTCGTTCTGCTGCATTCGCTTGTGGCGAATAAAAGCCCGTTCGAACGTGCCGGATTACATATTGGCTGACTAATTCGGCAAATGTTGACGTCACAAATTGCTTACCGTTATCGGAGTGAATGTATTCTGGCACTCCAAATTGATGAAAAATGTTTCTTTCGAGAAAGGTTACTACGGCTGTTGCGGTTGCTTTTCGCATTGCCTCTAGCCAGATCACGGTGTTTCCGGATTTGGTCCGGGGATACGGTCCCATGAGTCTTTGCCCTGGCCGTTCAGTTATTTGTTGTTTTCCCATTAGCGGTCTGCTGGATTTGTTCGTTGTTTGGCTGACTCTGCAAATTTCACAATTCTTAACAGTTCTTTGTACATCAACCGTAATTGCGGGCCAGTAATATAACTGCCTTAGTCGAGCCAAAGTTTTGTGTATACCGCCATGACCTGCCACTTGAGAATGGTGTGCCTGATGAACTAGGTCTTGCCGAATTTCCTCTGGAACCCACAGCTTCCAAGCACGGTCCTCGTTAATTATTTCGCCTGTTCGGAATCCTAACCTCTTATACACGTATCCTTCGGATGTTTGGGTATCAGGAGTCTTTCTGCGTGTTTTTCAACAGCTTGAACTAATTCTATGTATTCTTTGACTGGAAACCTGCTGATTGTAAGTCGAGGTTTACCTCTGCCGCATCCCTAAGTCCCGATGTTACTTCATCCATATGTACCCTTGAAAGCGCATCTGGGACCACATTTTGTGACCCTTTTCGATGTTCGATTTCAAAATCAAAGGCCTGTAGTTTCAAGCTCGGGTAGACACTTAACTGCGTCTAGCGGCTCATTGCAGATGACATTGCCCCTTAACTTGAGGGGCAATTTCTGGCCGGGAAAAACGCGCACCGCTTCCACCTGACTGGCCAGGTCGTTTTGCGCAATTCATTTTCCATGCGCAGGTCTTCGCCAGCCTTTTCTTTTAAGGCGTTGGCAATGGAAGCCTGGATGACAACTTAAAGCTTTTCTGCGCTTATGGCCATGTTTGTATTTGTAGGGGCACTTGTAGCTGCCTGTATTGGTGTGGATGCAATCGGAAGCCCCTCACCGTCCGACTCTGAGTCGCTATCTTGTATATTATCCCTATAAGTTAGAAATGGGGAGCTCATAAATAAATTCTACCAACAAATAGTTGCATGCATGCCTTATATAAACAAAATTGCTCTAGGGATCGTGGCGGCTGAGGTGCCGCTATGGTATACAACAAAGCGAAGCTTAATAAAATCGGAATACAAATGTCGCGGTGTCCCGTTCGAGTACCGGAGTGGAGTGGGGAAGCGATAAAAAGACCCAAAGATTGTTGCGAAGCTAACACAAAGAATTTAGGTATAAGCAAAAAGACCATGTCACAAAAGGGCTGAATTCACATAATTTGAATGAGACAGTTTCCGTCGCCAATAAAATTGTTTAAATAAAATCACAATTAATTAATTTCCAAGTGGCGCCCTTGCGCTTAAGCCGAGATATTTAATATTTGTATTTTATTTATGGCCGTAATATATGAAATATTCAGCACAGATATATCTATTTGGTTGAATATTTTTATTTTTAGCAATTAAAAATGCAAATAATACACAGAAACAAATATAATAAAAGAACATAAAATTCCACAATTTAAATCGTCAATTAATACCTGTTTTGTTTTTTTTTAATTAACACGAAATTATGGAAGCGGAGCTGCATAAAATATTCTGGCAGCGTTTTATTTGGTTTATTTATTCGAAGTTAAACACATGCAGATGCCGGGGAGTGTGAGAACTAAGGTGCTCACATACATGGTTCCCCGATTTTATTTAATAATGAGGTAAGGTTGACAGCGAATTGCCGTCGGCAAACGGCGGCTTCTTTTGTCTTCTCGGTTGGTCCCTCGTAGTTGAAGATAACTCTATGGGGGTGGACGACAAATCCACTGCTGGCTGCTGGCCAGCCTTACCTGCAATGATAAGATTAATATCTAGTTTACCGAGCACTGGTTGGGGTGTCTACGCCCCAGCTCCAAAAAAGATTTCCTGTTGATTGGCATATTTACTTGGGACTTTTTCCCCTCTGAAGTCTCAAAAAATTAGAGGTATTAACATTTGTCGTCAGTCATCTTAGTTCTTAGTTTTTGAATAGGTATAGTTGAATTAAATTTAATTGAATAACGTTGTAGCTACTGGACGACAGTGTGCTGACAACAACTCAAATCAGTGGGTTTGAGTGTAGTTGTGAGCATGGAATGACTTTAAAAATAAGAAATTAACAAGTTTGTTCCTAATACATCAAATTTATTTATTCTCCAGCGGCGCCTTTGCGCCTAAGCCGTGATATTTAGTATTTATAATATTATGTATGGCTGTAATATCGATAATATTTGGCATCGAGAAATTTTTTAAAACAATTATGCAAACAATACACAATAATAAATATTTATAATATTTAACAAATGCAGATGCCGGGAAAATATATGTACGGAGGTGCTCACTTACATGGTTCCCCAATTTTATGACAATGGGTAATTTACGTTGGGCGCCAATTAACGAAGTTATGTAATATAACGATGAATAGATTGCCGTCAGTATTGGCTGTCTCGTTCTCTGCCTTGGGTGGTCCCGCGCAGTTGTCGTTATATTGGTATGCCTGGACAACGGTGATCCAGTTGGTGAAGGTAGCAGGTTGGCTGGAGATCTGCCAATGCTATTTTCAGTAGATTAGGAGCGAAGGGTGACTGCCCTTCTTAACCTGCTGGTCTACTTTGAAGTAGTTGACCAGGGCTAGAAGATGTAGTATTTAGCGGGCATCCTTCCTAGGCAAAAAGGGTTTTTGTGGTTCAGGCAGCCAGACGCCTCTTTATATAGTGGTCTAGAGCTAAAAATGGTGGGCCGACCTATCCTGCGTTGTACTTGGGGTGCAAAGTCAAACATTCCATTGTCGGAAAATAACCTGGGTGTCACTGAACACAATAGTTTGGTGAATTGTGATTGAGGCTAGACAGATAGTGCAATGCAGTACTATGGAGTAAGGAACGATGGTGCTATTGGCCCTCGGCGTAATAATAGCCTATGAGGCGTACGTAACATGTGGCTAGGAATCAGAATGTCTATGAGCTCGCTCCTGATTGTCTTCGATAAATCCAGGTCTTAGGCATGCACGGTTTTCGCCCTTTTGCGCCTTTCCTTTTTAGTCCATATAGCATCTTCTGGAGACTTCGCCGAAATTTCACACGTTCGTCCATCCTTAGGTGTAGTGCCCTTCTGAGGCCTCAGTGTGACATGGTCCCCGTGCCTGCTTCATCTCCTGTCTGTGGAGCTATAGGAAGTCCTTGTTCCTACGCAGGGACTCTTGTAAATCCGCGCAAATCTTACTTTGCATTTCCCCTAAATAATTAAAGGAGACATTATTTTAACTTATTCTTTATTTTTTTGAAATTTTGTTATTACTTTTTATTTTTCTATTGGTAGGAGGCTACATTGACGGTAAAAATATGTAGGTGTCTAAACATGCATTGCTGTTTTTTTTTTTTTAGGAATAAGTATGCTGATGAACTCGCTCTTGGTGGTTTTCGCCAGATCCAGGTCATATGCACTCAGGGTCTTCGCCCTTTTGTGCCTCTCCGAGCGCCTTGGTGCTTCTTTTTTTCCATGTAGCGTCTTCAGGAGGCTTCGCCGGAGTTACACTCGGTCGACCTTCCTCTGTTGTAGTGCCCTTCTGAGGCAACGCTTTTCCTCCTGTGCTGCCTCATTGTTTCACGGTCGTCTTGCCTGATCCAGCTCCTATCAGTGGTGCTTTAGGAAGTCTTCGTTCCTACCATAAATGGTTAAATGTCCATCCCAAAATATTAGTAATCCATTTGTAATTTTGGTAGCTAGAGGGGCGACTTGATCGCTCCCACCAAGATTCTTTTATTGAATGCTTTTTATTTATAAATGGGTATATATATGTAAGGCTGACGGAGGGTCGCCGCGGGAGAGAGGAGTACTATGTTCACTTGGAGACAGAGCGGTCGCGCATGTCAAATATGCTCCATGACTCTGCAATAACCAGTCCCAGTGCACTCAAGAGCGGTTAAATTACCGAGTACTTTGGGAACTGCTTGGGTCGTAGATTTTTATGTAAGTATTGTGGCCAAGTGCTTCAAAATGTATGTGTTTATATTAATTCATAACACTGAGTACAGTGTATGTGAACATACCACACTACGCAGGTAAATAAGCTCTCCCGTCTTGTAGGAGCTGCATTTAATTTGCAATTTCCCGCGTTTTCTGGCGGGCAACTTTAATTTCGCGAACCTTAATGGAGATCATTGTCATTGTGGCCGGGTTACTCGCTTCGGTGACTTATATAGTGCCGGTTCTCTTGGTTAAATTCCACGTTCCGGGATAATTGCTGTGTTACGTGGTCCCCCTTTTCCTATGTTTTTCGGACTCTCAAACAAAGTCATTGGGATTGGGTACCAGGGTTAAGTATTGGCAGCTCCCTCGGATTTTTTTTTGTTCTCTCTGCATTCATTGGGTTTAGGGTCCTGGATCAGACGCCAGACATAAAATAGCCCTACCGTTTTCCCCGCAGTGATTCCTAATTTGTAAAGTGAGTTGGCTTTTCGCCTGACTACTGCACAACGAATTCGATTCGGCCCGAGCTTGGTATTATACCCTTCCGCTCGGTTACTTTGATTGTAATTCTTCCGATAGACTACCTGTCCTACGGCAAATACTACAAGCTTACTTCGAGTGCTATAAGCCTTTTCTGCTCGTGTGTGTATAATCTAGACCCCGGTTGTGGCTTTTACCCTCCCCTTCCACACATGCATGTGCCGTTGGATCAGCGCGAGCCATGTATTCCGATCCCCTATTGTCAATTTCGTCCGTCAAAGCTTTGTCAACATTCCTGACCTACACTTGTTGTACCAGCACCTCCTTTAAATGGTTTCTACCAACACATGTTTGTATTAATTTTCACATGAAGTACTTATTGATAAAAACATGGCTAGCGCCATTAATGTTAACCACAATGATTTTTCTATTCTTGTTCATTGATGTTATTGATAACTATATTTATAAACATTTTTTCAAATTTCAAAGATAGTTTTTTTCGCTTTCAAAAAGCGCTCAAGTCAGCAAAATTTTGCAGACTATTCACAACTACAAACGTCGATCTAAAGCTGCTTGTATTTGCTTTGCAAAGTGCTCGCACTTTACAGTATCGAGCAAGACATAAGAAATCAGGTCATTCATTCAGCGAATTCCTGCTGAATCTTGTAGCGCTATGATTTCTTCTTCGTCTACTTTCGTCTGTGCAAAAAGTCTTTTGTCATTTCGCATGTGTACCACAGTTTCAAAGAAAGTCTCATTTTTTTACGACGATAAAGTAAAAGGTACCAATCAATAGTACCTAGGAACGTACCTAGTGACAAGGATCGAACTTGGCTCGTAGTTGTGTAATGGTACCAGCACTTTTTTCGAATCCAGTATCTGCAATCATTTCAAAGGGTCGAAAATTTTTAGCTGTCCATTGCGTCACAGCCTTAACTACATCCCATTTACCTTCTGAATCAGTTTGTAGCATACTATCAATCCTTGAATATTTTTTAACAATCTTTAAAGCACTTGTGGTTAAATTTCAAGACTGCAAAGCATTTTTATTACGTTGCCTTAATGATCCTTTATTTCAGAAACAAAATTTTCAGACATTCCTTTCTCCGTGCTTGTTGGAAAATTCGTATTTCCCAGACTGAAGCCTTACTATATTCTCTTGAACTTCGTCCATGTCGAAAAATTTTAAAACAAAGTGTTTCTTAAACAAAACAGCCGAAATATTTGAACAATTTGCACGTTCAATGTAGCTCAAAGTTAGGAATGGCGGATCACAACTTTTTTATTTTGACAATGAACCCCAGGTGGGTTACACGAGTGACTTTATGAGCCACATGAGCTGTACTGATTTTGTATAAATCAAGTCGAATGGCTCTTAAAAACAAAGAGAACAATGACTCCAATCATGCAGTACTGTAGAAAATATTAATGTAGAAATTCAGAATTCACTTTAAAAATATCAAATAGTTATTGAAATGCGTTTTAACCTTAGTTTGGGATGAAAATACGTTATATTGACGTAAATCAATTAAAAGTAATGTATTCCCAATAGCGGACAGTTTCTTAAGTTCTTAACAGTTCCAGCAAAAAACTAAAAAGTTTAATTTCGACTGCCTCCAATTATAGAATGAAAACTATAAATCAAAGATAAATGGTAGATTTAAGGCCTTGGTTCGTCCTAACTTAGTCAATATTTTTTATTTATGCAAAAATACCATTCCTTTTTAGTTTTAAACGTTGTCATGTTGGAAATGGATATACATTTTTTAACATCTAAATACTTTAAATGTTTTGTTTTACGGTCACAAATGTATCCATTTGGAACAAACAAGATTTTCTTAATATTTTTTTCTACTAATTGTTTAAAGTCAATTCTAAGTGAAAATACTTTTGTTTGATGCCGACAACTGTGCACTCACTGGGTATAACGGAGCAGTTGGAGGAGTAGGAGTATATGGATCCAAGCTGCGCAGCGTATACTTGGACTCTCTTGTCTGCTTAATTATGGTCTAATTGTGCACTGAATTCGTTTACATGTTTGTATAACAATATAATTAGTAACATCAAGCTGCTTTTTAAAAACCTAAAGGCGTTTAAAATAATTTGTATTAACGAGCAACTGTACATTGCACTTTTAAAAACTAAATTTTGTTAATCTTAAATTAATCTTATCTTGAAGATTTTCCTGTTATGTTAAAAGTTTATGTTTAGTCTGATATAATAATATTTATTTTTCTTATAAGTCTAGTACGCTTTAAAAATGTGATTAAAAAAATCAGATTAAATAAAATGGGACTTAAATATATAGAAATGAACTTGTATTTGAATGGAACATCCGTGAAACATTTAAGCTTTTTTTTGCTCCTTATTTTGACTTAGATCTATTTAAACGTATTCTTTAAAAAGTATGTTTGAATACTAGCTGAATAATGTATAAACATAAGTGGCCCTGTTTTATGAGTTGGATAACTCCCCCCCTTCTAAAATGGATCACCCGATTCATTATGAATTTCTCTTAAACAATCTCTTAGTTTAAAAAAAAAATTGGTCTTGGTTTGTAACTTTATCTTTTAAGATTTGTTCTTGATTTCGATTTCCTTCTAATGAAATTTCTTGGTTTGTATGTTCATCTTTCAAAATTTCTTCTTGATTTGTGTTTTCTTCTAATTAAATTTTTTGGTTTGTATTGATTTCGAGTTCTGGACGTTGTTTTCTGGTTTAAAAATTAAGTGTTTATATTTTATAAACAGTAAAAATTAAATATACAATGATTTAAATGAGTAATAAAACGGAATTTGGTATTTTAATAATATATATTTGAAAAAATGGGTTGAAAACATTTATATTATTAAGAGTAAATTCTGAGTTTTTTGAAACAATATCAGGAAAATCAATTAAATTAATAATCAAGAGCGACAAGTAGACCACTAGATATACATCTTAATTTTACAAGAGAAAAATTGTTATCAATAAAGTTATCAACCACTGAAGAATTGTGCTTTTTTAAGTTAAGAATCTGCTGAGACAAAAATGAAGGATCATCAAAATTATCAATACAATTATAGATGGAAGCTATTTCAGGTAAAACTCCCACAAGTTTACTCTTCCAAGTAGATAACGTGTGTGAATAAAATAGGAAGGGCACTTCAATTTGAGTAGAACAGAACTTTTTACACAATAATATATGTACATACATGAATTATTCAGAAATTAACATTGGATCTTCGAAAAATACGAGTGATAACTACTTACTCCGTTTAATGGGAACATAATACGAACCACCAACAAGAAATTGACGAGATATTATTATAATTACGTAAAGTGTTGTATTATTTTCTGAAACTAGTTTCAAAACGTCATTATGTTCTACTATCTTTACCTTAGTGACAATACAATGCTTTAAAATATATTCTTGACTTAACGAATTTTCGCTTAAAATAACATTTTCAATTTTAACTAATTAATTAACATTGTTTTATTCTAACAATTTTGCTTCCATTTATTTTTATATCGTCATTTATTTCTTGACAATTTGTTCCATTGTAGTTTCAGTAAGATTCCATATTAGTATAATATTTGGTTCAACGTATTGAATCATTTCTTTTGAAAGACTTGGTATAAAATTTACAAATTGAATTTTTGCGCCTTTTTATATTTTTAATGCATTCATAATTCACTTCTTTATTGTCTTGATTATAAATTTTATTCTCTTCTTCAAAATATGATTGGTGATCTGAATAGTCTAACTGATACCCATTATGGTCGGGATAAGGAATTATTTGAATGGTGTTAAAGATTTTGTGATCAATCCACGTTAATGCTTTGATTAAAAGTATATTATGGCTGTTAATGCAATCTAGTTTGTCGTAATTGAGTAACTTTGGGTTAAAAAGTCCAAGACGTGAAAGTTGCATGCCCAGTTCTATGTCTTCAATGTACTCAATAAATTGCATGAGTTCATAAACAAGTGTCAATACTATTGCGGTTATTTTCCTAGTTAGTAAGTTTCTCCACTCCTTCATTCACAAACTTTACGACATCATATAATTTATGAAGTTAAATTTAATTTTCTGCAATTATATCTATTTTTACCCTATCATTTTTGTCAAGTGTGCCAAAAAGAAATTTAAAAGATTAACCTATTATGTCAAATAGTCCACGTTTCTGCTGATGAATAGTTATATTATTTAATTCATTCAGTAGTTTGTTGTAAAAATATTTCATTCTCGGCGAGTTTTTGATTTTGTTACCAAAAGATTCAGTGATAATATTGATTTCCCTTAAATTAATTCTTAAACAGAGATGTTCATACCCTACCGGTATATGAATTGGAATGCTTGATAAGAGTAAATAGCCAAGGTCGGAATCTGTGTTGGTTATTTGAATTTGTTTAGTGTGGCCCGTGGTGAATAATAGAAACAACATAATTGTACAGAAGGTTCCTGTGGAAGTTTAACGGCATTAGTTTTCTTTTGTTTCTAAAATTGTGTTTTGCAGAATTGGGTTTCCCTATTTCGATTAGTAATTTCGTAATGGTCTTCGTCTATTTTTCCTACATTTTTATTTGCCTCAAACGGATTTTTAAATTTTACCTTTTGAAGTGAACCTTTTCTGTATCGATTATCATTTATTTTATCTATTTTACTTTCTTAAATATTTTAAGTGTCTAATATTGGATGCCCATGTATAAGAATATTTAAGCAGGTGTTTGTCCAGTGGTGTCATGTCTTTCGACGTCTGCTACACCGGTTTTTGCCGTGGTGAGTTGTGATTCAATTCCTTCTGCTTCAAGCCCACTAGTTGGGTTTTTTACGGCGCAAGTTCCGTTTCTAAATTAACTTGTTATAATTAATATTTTTACGAATTTTTTAAGCACCGCCCCACGTTGGGCGCCAATTAAGTTTGTCATTAATAATTTTGTTAAAAAAATATATTTTTTATTTTATATTACTTGGTATTAAACCTTTTATTTTATTTCACAAATACAAGTCACTTTATTTCTTACATTCGAATTCTTAACTTCCGACCTCTTTCTCGATCCAAAATGGACTGCCAGCTTAATTCTAAATCTTCTCCAACGAATCTCAGCTAGAAGCTTTTCTTTGAGCTTCAATTGTGTTTTGCAGAATTGGGTTTCCCTATTTCGATTATAAATTTTGTAATGGTCTGTTACGTCGGTGTATTAGTGCCCAGTCCACAGGACTTGGGCCGAGGGAGTTGCGTCCTGAGTAGGCACGCTGGGTGCCGGCTAAGCTCGCCAGATGGGGTGGGTTCTTTGGAAACCACTCCCTCCCCTACATAACGAGAATAAATTTATCGTGCCCTAGGAAAAATATAGAGATCGTTCAGTTCGTTTTGTCATTTGTCGTCGCTGCCCACAAGCTTCTCAAGTAGCTAGTTCGAGCGCTTGACCGAATTTCGATCGGCAGCGTGTGGCTGTTTTACCCTGCCCCTTCATACGTCCCGTATGCCGATGGATCGCCGCCGGCCACTGCAATGCGATCCCCTAGTGTCAATGTCGTCAGTCGAAAGTTATGTCATTGTTCTTGACCCGAGTTTTTCCATTTGCGCCAGCTCCCCCTTTTATAAACGTTTACCAAGACATTATTGAGTTCTGCTTCATATTACAATTTGTTAAAAAGATTTTTATTTAAAAAGGTGCACATTTAATTGACAAATATAAGAGTAAATTGGGGTGCCAAATTAATTAAATTGAGAAATATTCTGTATATAGTGTATGTAATATTTGTATTAACGTATAAAAAAAAAGAAACATTAAGAATGAATATATGTATTTAAGAATAATATTTTGGGCTAATTTATAAAATAATAATATGAATCTTACAGGACGTTAAATCTAATGTATGAAGACTATATATATATATCTAAATGTTTAAATTGCACAAAGATCTAGGTATATACGCATATGTGTAAATATATATATATAAAAAGTTTGCTTGACAGTAAGTCGAACTTAACTCACTTACCCCTTTTTATTTCCATCGACGAGAGCTCTCATTGTGGTATTCTGGGTTTGGAAAATTAATTATACACATATGCATAAATATATTTATATTAGTGCAAATTCTCTTAGCATTATTAATAAGGTGTTGGATTAATTTATATAAAAAAAAATTATGTTAATTGTCATTTCTTGGGCAATTGCGCGATGTTGGTCTTATTTCACAAACAAAAAAAAGTTATTCGCTTTACGGCGCTACGAATTGCGAGTAAGAGAAGAGTGAAAACGGCACTCGCGACGGTTGACGGTAGCACTTCTAGATGAGGTTTTTTCTGGTGGTTCCAATTACAAATCAAAACTTTGGTCTTTTGCTTGTATTTAATTGCTGGTTTATTATGAATGGGTATTGTTTATTGTTTTGTCGAAAATTGAAAAAATAATAATAATGATGTAGTTTTTATCTTTGCACGGGCTGATATATTAGTGCTGGCTCCTTTCTGGCCAATTGGCGGCGACAGCCATGATTTTCTCCAGCTCGTGTCCGTGGTCCCGGCGTCTCTGTACAGATCGCTTGTATATCCGGAGGAAGCTCAGAATCAACATAAGGATCAAGAGTCCAGTAATGAGGCACAAAACATTGTAGACTTTGGTTATGTCCTCCTTGTGGTCTACAATTTCAACGTTGTTCACCACGTTTGCTGTGTCGTCGGATGCCGTCGAGGTTGTAGATCCCATGATATATAAGTTATATTTCTATCGGGTTCTAACTTTAATCACTCGGACAGGTCCTTCGCGTTTACTGTTTTCGCCGGTAGTGGACCTAACGCGGTTCCGCGGTCGTTTCTTGTCTGATTCGCACTTATCTTGGACTCCGACTGCCCGATTCGCAATGATCTTTTTTACTCCCCTTTTGAACCTGAGGTGGGGCTCTTTTATACCGGTGGTTTTGCTTCCGGGTTATCTAAGTGTTCCCACTTAGGTACAGAATTTCCCCTTTTTCTGGCTTACTGCCCCACTTCTGGGTTCTGCTAGGTTTCATATTAATTGCTGCATACACCTATTGTCGGTTGTATGTTCGTATGAATTGCTTACTCTGACCAATTCGTTGCTGGTTACTGTATTGACCAACTTCGGTGTTTCGCCACCTGCAGTTCACAGTGTCTTCTGTCTCTGGTTATATATTTCTTTCTGGTTTTATTTCTTACCCCGCTCCCGTAACACGCTCGAGGGTCGTCGATGCTGATTCAGCATGGAATGCACTCGCAAAAAAACTACGAGGAGCGATTGTAATTAGTCCGTTATTGCCCTAACGTGTGGCCTCGACCCATACCCTGGGATTTAGGAGTTTCATGCTCTACCGACTGAGATATCCGGGCTATTATTATCATTAATTTTTAACCAAAAGAATAGAAAAAAGGTCAGGTGGAATATACATATATATTTTTATTTGTTTCCATTTATTTGATACGATACGATTTTATATATTTTTTTTTCTCTCTTTACTCTGACAAACGCCGTCTTGCCGGGGTCGGCTCGTCGTCGTCTTCCTCCTCATCGTCGTCTTCCGTCACGGTGTAGATACGGTATTCTAGAGGCAGACTTTGCCTCCTCTGCCGCCGGCGAATTGCAAATCGGCTTTCTCGCCGGATCCGCTCGTTCTTTGCGTATATGTATTCGAACATCGCTTCGAAGTGCGGAGTCTCGAGCCGTGCCTGGCGGTAGTCCTCCTCCCATATCCGCAGGTCCCGCTGTGTTGCGTCCCTCAACCGAATTAGTTCGTTGAGGCGGTTGTAATCGGCGTTTATCCTTGCCGTGGTCTTTTCAATTTCCCACTGCGTTGCTCGTAGTGTATCTTCTAGTTCAGTATCAACCCAGGCGAGTCTTTCCCGCTCGTCCACCGCTATGTCTCTGCGGTCCCGAGCGTCAGCTTCTGAGGGGAGGGGTCTTCCCTCGGCCTCGCACCTTTCCAGATGCCTCTTCACGGCCTCCCTCGTGTTCTCGATGTCTTGCATGAGTTTCATAGTTATTTGCTTCTTTCTTACTGGCTGCTCCAAAAAAAAGAACGATCCTCCTTTGCTGTGTAGTACAATTGCACTGATTGCTGTTGGTTTTCAACCAGTTTCAAGCAGCGAAAAGGTCTTTGGCATGATATACTCCAATACTTTTTCCAGCTAAATTCCCTAATTCGTACAGCGACCCTCCCTTGCGTCCAAGTATGAGACACCGTACCCGATTGGGCCCTAGCTTTGCATTATACCCTTCCATTCGGTTACTCTGCTTGTAGTTTTTTCGGTATACCACCTGACCTACTGCAAATTCAATTTCCTTACTGCGTGTATTATACGTTCTTTCAGCTTTTTCGTGTGCCCGGGCTAACCCTTGCTTAACTACACTGCGTATGAGTTCCATCTTATCCGCCAAGCATAGAGCTTGATCTGTTGCTGATAGGCCGCCGATACGTCTCATGATCGGATACGCAATTGCGTGTGTGACCATGTTGGTCCCAAACATTGCATAATATGGTTCCAGTCCCAAAGCTTCGTGATAGCCACTTCGTAGTGTACACGAGATTCGACTCAGGTGTGTGTCCCAATGCCGCTGGTCTTTGTCCATGGCTGACCTGAGCATTTGTAGCACGGATCGGTTTACTCGTTCTGCTGCATTTGCTTGTGGCGAATAGAAGCCCGTTCGAACGTGTCGGATTCCATATTGGCTGACTAACTCGGCAAATGTTGACGACACAAATTGCTTACCGTTATCGGAGTGAATATATTCTGGCACTCCGAATTGATGAAAAATGTTTCTTTCAAGGAAGGTTACTACGGCTGTTGCGGTTGCTTTTCGCATTGCCTCTAGCCAGACGAATTTGGTGAAATGGTCCAGACACACAAAGATCACGGTGTTTCCGGATTGGTACGGGGATATGGTCCCATGAAATCAATGTAAAGTCTTTGTCCTGGCCGCTCAGTTATTCGTTGTTTTCCCATTGGCGGTCGGCTGGATTTGTTCGTTGTTTTGCTGACTCTGCAAATTTCACAATTCTTAACAGTTCTTTGTACATCAACCGTCATTGCGGGCCAGTAATATAACTGCCTTAGTCGAGCTAAACTTTTGTGTATGCCGCCATGTCCTGCCATTTGAGAATGGTGGGCCTGATGAACTTGGTCCTGCCGAAGTTCCTCTGGAACCCACAGCTTCCAAGCACGGTCCTCATTAATTATTTCGCCTGTTCGGAATCCTACCCTCTTATAAACGTATCCTTCGGACGTTTGGGTATCCGGAGTCTTTTCTGCGTGTTTTTCAACAGCTTGAGCCAATTCTTTGTATTCTTTCGACTGGAACGCTGCTGATTGTAGGTCTATGTTAATCTCTGCCGCATCCCTAAGTCCCGCTGTTACTTCATACATATGTACCCTTGAAAGCGCATCTGGAACCACATTTTGTAACCCTTTCCGATGTTCGATTTCAAAATCAAAGGCCTGTAGTTTCAAACTCCACCTTGCTAGTCTGCCTGATAAATCTTTCTGGCCCATGAGCCACTTTAGACTAGCATGATCTGTTATGACCTTGAAAGGCATTCCTTCAACGTATGGGCGGAACTTTCTGATGCTCAATATTGCCGCTAAACATTCAAGTTCAGTGATGCTGTAGTTCCTTTGGGCTTTGTCCAGTTTCGAGGACATGTACGCGATAGGATGCTCGCCACCCTCTTCATCTGTCTGGAACAACACCCCTCCGACTCCGGTCGTCGATGCATCGCACTGAATCGTGAAAGGTTTTGAAAAATCCGGTGTTGTTAACACAGGTGCTGATACCAGGCTGGTCTTCAGTGCCTCAAAGGCTTTAATACCCTCTTCCTCGAGCTCATATTTCCTGACTCGGTCCTTTTTGAGGCTTTCATGAAGCGGTGTTGCCGTTTGAGCGTAGTTTTGTATAAAACGCCGGTACCACCCTGTCATTCCCAAAAATCTCCGCATCTGTTTAGCGGATATTGGCTGTGGGAATTCTTGAATAGCCTTTATCTTTGCTGGATCGGTTTTTATGCAACCCCCACCTACTACATACCCCAGGTATTTAGCTTGGCTGTAACAGAACTTACTTTTTGCCACATTGATTGTTAATTTTGCTCTCCTCAGGCAATCACTGACCTGTCGCAACATTTCCAAATGTTCTTCAAAGTTGGAGAACAGACCAGTAAATCATCCAGGTATACGAAAACGAATTCTCTTAATGCTGCTGGAATTACTTTGTCCATCAGTCTGCACATGCGCTGGGCAGCATTACACAGGCCGAACGGCATGACGGTAAATTGGTATAAAGGTCGTCCTGGCACTGTGAAAGCTGTTTTTTCTCTACTTTTTGCTTCCAGCGGTATTTGGCAAAATGCATCTTTTAGGTCGATAGCAGATATAAAGAACGTTTCTTTTAGACGACTTAGTAGACCCTCTATGTGTGGTAACGGGTATGCGTCCTTTACAGTCCGGGCATTAACTTTGCGGGCGTCTAGGCAAAGGCGATTTTTGGGGCCCTTTTGTACTAGGGTCACAGGGGAACTCCAACTACTGTTACTTTCCTCTATTACCCCTAATTTTATCATTCGGTCGAGTTCGGCAAATACCAGTTTCTGTTTTGCTGGTGAGATGGGATAATGCCTCTGCTTGATAGGTAAATTCTCCTGGGTAACCTCTATGACATGTTCTTCTAACTCGGTTTTCCCTAAGCCCATATCCGTACAGGATGGGAAGGTAGGTGTTGACTACCTTTTTAAGGGTGCTTTCCTGTTGTTCGGTAAGTTTGTGTGGGGTGTATGCAGTTTCGGGGCGTTCGGGATTCTCTTCTTCGGGCGCTACTGTATCTAACTCCGCAACCTCTAATAGGCGTTTCCCCGGTAAAGGCAACTTAAATTCCTCCCAAAATTCTATTCCGAAATAAAAGTGTTGCTGTAGGGCGGGCACTATTAAAAATTCCAATTCTTTTGTTTCGCCTTCCCATTCTACCGGCAGAGTGATCATGCCTGTAACTTGAGTTTTCCCCCCACTGGCCGTTTGTACGTTTTGTCTGGTTAATCTTGGCATCTTATGCTGCCTCCGTTGTAAAAACAGCTCCGCTCCTTTGCCAATGCAGTTGGCACTTGCCCCTGTATCCAATAAGGCTACAATCTCTTCGCCGTCTACTTTTGTCTTGGCAAAAAGACGGTTGTCATTTTTCAGGCTGATGATAGACGCAACTAATTTTCTTTTAAGTTCCCGTGCAGTCTCCAGGGTCTGGTGCAGGTGTCGAAGTTTCTTATTGTTCCGGTTACTCCTTTCGTCTTCTTCCTCTTGTGCCGTATTAAAGATACGGGCGCGAGCCTCCTCGTACTCTGCCTTACGCTGATACCATGTCTTATGAGACGATATCTGTGCGGGGCTTGAGGTCGCCTCTTTTATTGTCTCGGGGTGTCGTTTTTCTGACCGGTCTTCCCCGGCTCTCCGATCAGACTTTTCCGTAAAAAAGAAGAGTGAATAGAGTGATAAGAGTCGTTTTTACCACAATAATGACACTGCGTTGCATGGAACCGGGCTTGGCACCCTGTTCCGTCTACACTTTTACGGTGGCGATAAAAGTCCGCCGGCTTATTGCACGTGTAGCAAGGGTATGTATGAAACGGGGACGTGCATTCCCCTCCGGGTTCCGTTCCCATTGACTCCAAGGTTTTCTTGTCCAAGTTTTGACGAAATGGATTTCCTCTTGCTGGCTTTACCATTCCAGCTCCCTTCGGTGGCCGGTTGTTCTGAAAAGCCTCCACCTGGTAGTCATCGGCTTCATATCCTTCTTCCGATTCATTTATGATTTCGTTAACGTGCCGCGGGCGCGACCTCTTGTCCTTCAACCATTTTTCGACCCGTATTCCTTCCCTCTTAAGCTCGGCTAATGTCGATATGCTTGACGCCAACAAAAAGGCTCCCATCTGCGAATTAAGGTTCTCCTTCAATATCTCCACCAGGTTGGATTCTGGAATCTTATTTCTTAGTTTAAACTGCAGATTGTGCATCGCAGAAATATAATCCTCCAAACTCTCGTTATATCCCTGCCGTCGTTCCATTAACTCTTTTATGGTGACATAGTCGTTCTCCGATGTCGAAAAGGCTCTGGTCATCGCTCGGGTTAACGAGTGGTACCCAAAATAATGGTCGTCCGCTTTGTCTTCAAGCATTTGCCAATACCATTTGCTGGCGGAGCCAGTGAGTAAACAGTGAAATTCTCGGAATACCTGTTCATCTGTATACCCATACAGTGCTTTCATGCGATCTACTCGGAAGAGAAAACTTTCTATTGACATCCCTCGGCTGGTCCCATCAAATTTAAGATTCCACTTGTCCAATCTAACGTTCCGGTTCTCTGTTGGTCGGTGCTCAGCTCCCGATATCTCCCATGCACTGTTGCAGTTTCGTCTGCCAGAGTCATTCTGATTATGTTAAAGAGTGGTAGCCAATAAAATGATCGTCTGCTTTGTCTTCGAGCATTTGCCAATACTTGCTGGCAGATTCAGTAAGTAGACAGTGAAATTCTCGGAATCGGTATACCCATACAGAGCTTTCATGCGATCTACTTGAAAGAGAAAACGTTCTATTGACATCCCTCTGCTGGTCCCATCACATTTAAGATTCCACTTGTCCAATCTAATGTTATGGTTCTCTGTTGGTCGGTGCTCAGGGCATGATATTTCCCATGCACTCTTGCTGTTCCGTCTGCCCGAGTCATTCAGATTATGGTGGTCCATAGAAATAAGTTCTGGCGGCGGTGCTGACCCCGAAACTCCTGTTTCGGTGTTAAGTTGACGCTCACCGCGGCTCGACGGTGCCGGCCGAGAAGTGCTGCTTTGTGCAGGCGTGTCTCCGGTTGTTTGTGAATTACCTGATTGTGATTCACTCATTTCTGCCACTTTTGTTTGCAGATTAATTATCTGGGCGTTTAATTCCGTAATCTGGGTTGCGACTGTAGCCCTTAACTCGTTGCCTTGCATGATCAACGCAGACATCATTCGCTCCAGCCTGCTTTCTGACTCCGACTGTCGTGACCGTGCTCCTGTATTAGGTAGCACGCTGGACCTTCCTTGTGGCGGTCCTAAGTAGTAGTTTTCACCCCCTACAGCTCCTGTCGACTCCTCCATGGTGGAACTGTGGTAATCTGCCAGGCTTCCTAAATTATCTAGCTTGCTGCCAAAGCTGACCGACTGTTCCTGTGCCTGTTGATCGCTAGTTGTCACGGTTTGTCTG
The DNA here is from genome assembly GCF_025200985.1 of Drosophila gunungcola. NCBI lineage: Eukaryota > Metazoa > Arthropoda > Insecta > Diptera > Drosophilidae > Drosophila > Drosophila gunungcola. The sequence goes on from NW_026453370.1 coordinate 19,229, forward strand.
GCTCTCCAGGCCTGTCTTGCGGCTAAGGTTGAAGCCCTTGCAGTCCTAGTAGGCGGTATTGTCAACGTTACCTTTTTCCTCTTCCCTGCCATTTACTGACCTATCTTCTTATTTCAAGGTTTTGGCTCGTGCCGAAGTAATTAAATAATAAATAAACAATAACCAACCTTGATAGTGGCATACGCCTGCCACACTTTTTTTTTTGTTAAATCAGACAAATATAAAAATTAAAAATAATTGAGGTAAATCTTCAAATTATCAACTTGAATGACGACGACAAAGACACTTGAGCCAAGACGCGACTCAAAAAAACTGGACAAATGTGTTTTCGTTCACTTTTTTACGCTGCTTGATTGTTTTTGCATACAACAGCAGTTTTATTTGACAATTGTATTATGAAGAGAATACAGAAATTTTTAAATCGGGTTCGCTGGCATTGGAAGTTGTTTATGGGTCAAGAAACCGTCCGAAATTAAGCCCCCAAGAAGTTATTAAAAGGTCCCTAAATAAGTGAATTTTATGATAGGATTCAACTGGTCTCAACCGGAGACACCAGTTCCATTCATGTCCTTCTGACCTATTCCCAGAACTACAGCCTCCACCGGAGTGCTGATTCCCCGTAGAAGGAACTGTCCGAAACCCCCTCCCTCCCAGTCGTCGGAATCAGGTAGACTCGCTCACAGACAGACGACTAGAGCTTTATTTGAGACAGACGAAAGAAATTGCCTCCCTGTTTCCTCTCTCTCTGGACTCGAACCTCTCGAGCGACCTGGTTCATGCCTAGTACAAGCGGATAGCGTCGGCCAGAGAGATAGATTCCGTCCTCCCGCCCTTGTATTGTTGGAATCCGTACAGACTCGAACCTCTCGAGCGACCTGGTTCTTGCCTGGTTCAAACGGATAGCGTCGGTTTGTACGGATTTGGTCTGTTCGCCCCCTCCCCCCTCTTGGTCAATCGGTTTCCTCTGGACTCGAACCTCTCGAGCGACCGGGTCCTTGCCTGATTCAAGCGGATAGCGTCGGCCAGAGAAAACCCAAAAAAAAATTTAAGTTTGTTCCCTAAAAATGCTATGTCGGTCTTGCACGTGATTTGACAATATTGTATACGGAATATAAAATTTTCAATTAAAACGCATTAAATTTTTCTATTAATAAAAGAAAGACTAATGATTTTACTAGATATTGAAAAAAGTCATAAAGTCGCACGGCTATTCTGAGACAAAGTTCCGATTGAGAGGTCTTCTCAATTCAGACGGTCGCTGAAATTGGGGACTTTATATGTACAAAAAACAATTAAATTAACTATACCTGCGGAGAGGAATTTTAGGTGTCGACACAAACTATTTTTGATCTTTGTTCGGAAAAATTGAAAATTATGTATAGCATGTAATTTTTCAGATATGCCCTACATCCGGTATTCCGATTTTTGAAATCGTAACCTTTAATACGTAAAACAAAAAATCTTCAGATGTTAAAAGTCCTAGCTCTAAGGATGCGAAGAATCCTGCGTTGGGCGCCAATTCTGTTACGTCGGTGTATTAGTGCCCAGTCCACAGGACTTGGGCCGAGGGAGTTGCGTCCAGAGTAGGCACGCTGGGTGCCGGCTAAGCTCGCCAGATGGGATGGGTTCTTTGGAAACCACTCCCTCCCCTACATAACGAGAATAAATTTATCGTGCCTTAGGAAAAATATAGAGATCGTTCAGTTCGTTTTGTCATTTGTCGTCGCTGCCCACAAGCTTCTCAAGTAGCTAGTTCGAGCGCTTGACCGAATTTCGATCGGCAGCGTGTGGCTGTTTTACCCTGCCCCTTCATACGTCCCGTATGCCGATGGATCGCCGCCGGCCACTGCAATGCGATCCCCTAGTGTCAATGTCGTCAGTCGAAAGTTATGTCATTGTTCTTGACCCGAGTTTTTCCATTTGCGCCAGCTCCCTCTTTTATAAACGTTTACCAAGACATTATTGAGTTCTGCTTCATATTACAATTTATTAAAAAGATTTTTATTTAAAAAGGTGCACATTTAATTGACAAATATAAGAGTAAATTGGGGTGCCAAATTAATTAAATTGAGAAATATTCTGTATATAGTGTATGTAATATTTGTATTAACGTATAAAAAAAAAAGAAACATTAAGAATGAATATATATATTTAAGAATAATATTTTGGGCTAATTTATAAAAATAAAAATATGAATCTTACAGGACGTTAAATCTAATGTATGAAGACTATATATATATATATCTAAATGTTTAAATTGCACAAAGATCTAGGTATATACGCATATGTGTAAATATATATATATAAAAAGTTTGCTTGACAGTAAGTCGAACCTAACTCACTTACCCCTTTTTATTTCCATCGACGAGAGCTCTCATTGTGGTATTCTGGGTTTGGAAAATTAATTATACACATATGCATAAATATATTTATATTAGTGCAAATTCTCTTAGCATTATTAATAAGGTGTTGGATTAATTTATATAAAAAAAAATTATGTTAATTGTCATTTCTTGGGCAATTGCGCGATTTTGGTCTTATTTCACAAACAAAAAAAAGTTATTCGCTTTACGGCGCTACGAATTGCGAGTAAGAGAAGAGTGAAAACGGCACTCGCGACGGTTGACGGTAGCACTTTAGCTGAGGTTTCTTCTGGTGGTTCCAATTACAAATCAAAACTTTGGTCTTTTGCTTGTATTTAATTGCTGGTTTATTATGAATGGGTATTGTTTATTATTTTGTCGAAAATTGAAATAATAATAATAATGATGTAGTTTTTATCTTTGCACGGGCTGATATATTAGTGCTGGCTCCTTTCTGCCCAATTGGCGGCGACAGCCATGATTTTCTCCAGCTCGTGTCCGTGGTCCCGGCGTCTCTGTACAGATCGCTTGTATATCCGGAGGAAGCTCAGAATCAACATAAGGATCAAGAGTCCAGTAATGAGGCACAAAACATTGTAGACTTTGGTTATGTCCTCCTTGTGGTCTACAATTTCAACGTTGTTCACCACGTTTTCTGTGTCGTCGGATGCCGTCGAGGTTGTAGATCCCATGATATATAAGTTATATTTCTATCGGGTTCTAACTTTAATCACTCGGACAGGTCCTTCGCGTTTACTGTTTTCGCCGGTAGTGGACCTAACGCGGTTCCGCGGTTATTCTTGTCTGATTCGCACTTATCTTGGACTCCGACTGCCCGATTTGCAATGATCTTTTTTACTCCCCTTTGAACCTGAGGTGGGGCTCTTTTATACCGGTGGTTTTGCTTCCGGGTCATCTAAGTGTTCCCACTTAGGTACAGAATTTCCCCTTTTTCTGGCTTACTGCCCCACTTCTGGGTTCTGCTAGGTTTCATATTAATTGCTGCATACACCTATTGTCGGTTGTATGTTCGTATGAATTGCTTACTCTGACCAATTCGTTGCTGGTTACTGTATTGACCAACTTCGGTGTTTCGCCAAATGCAGTTCACAGTGTCTTCTGTCTCTGGTTACGGTATCTATTTCTTTCTGGTTTTATATCTTACCCCGCTCCCGTAACAGGTCTTCGTCTATTTTTCCTACATTTTTATTTGCCTTAAACGGATTTTAAAATTTTACCTTTTGAAGTGAACCTTTTCTGTATCGATTTTCATTTATTTTATCTATTTTCCTTTCTTTAATATTTTAAGTGTCTTATATTGGATGCCCAGCGTATAAGAATATTTAAGCAGGTGTTTGTCCAGTGGTGTCATGTTTTATTTTATGGTTGTATGTGTAAGGAATGGTCTCTTTCTTGCTTAATTTCACTTCTTCATCATCGGATGAGTTGATTTTTCGGATTTTTTCATTTATTGTCTTATGTAGTCTTTCGACGTCTGCTACACCGGTTTTTGCCGTGGTGAGTTGTGATTCAATTCCTTCTGCTTCAAGCCCACTTGTTGGGTTTTTTGCGGCGCAAGTTCCGTTTCTAAATTAACTTGTTATAATTAATATTTTTTACGAATTTTTTTAAGCACCGCCCCACGTTGGGCGCCAATTAAGTTTGTCATTGGTAATTTTGTTAAAAAAATATATTTTTTATTTTATATAACTTGGTATTAAACCTTTTATTTTTTTTTCACTAATATAAGTCACTTTATTTCTTACATTTGAATTCTTAACTTCCGACCTCTTTCTCGATCCCAAATGGACTGCCCGCTTAATTCTAAAATCTTCTCCAACGAACCTCAGCTAGAAGCTTTTCTTTGAGCTTCAATTGTGTTTTGCAGAATTGGGTTTCCTTATTTCGATTAGTAATTTTGTAATGGTCTTCGTCTATTTTTCCTACATTTTTATTTGCCTCAAACGGATTTTTAAATTTTACCTTTTGAAGTGAACCTTTTCTGTATCGATTATCATTTATTTTATCTATTTTACTTTCTTAATATTTTAAGTGTCTAATATTGGATGCCCATGTATAAGAATATTTAAGCAGGTGTTTGTCCAGTGGTGTCATGTCTTTCGACGTCTGCTACACCGGTTTTTGCCGTGGTGAGTTGTGATTCAATTCCTTCTGCTTCAAGCCCACTAGTTGGGTTTTTTACGGCGCAAGTTCCGTTTCTAAATTAACTTGTTATAATTAATATTTTTTACGAATTTTTTTAAGCACCGCCCCACGTTGGGCGCCAATTAAGTTTGTCATTGGTAATTTTGTTAAAAAAATATATTTTTTATTTTATATAACTTGGTATTAAACCTTTTATTTTATTTCCCTAATACAAGTCACTTTATTTCTTACATTTGAATTCTTAACTTCCGACCTCTTTCTCGATCCAAAATGGACTGCCCGCTTAATTCTAAAATCTTCTCCAACGAACCTCAGCTAGAAGCTTTTCTTTGAGCTTCAATTGTGTTTTGCAGAATTGGGTTTCCCTATTTCGATTATAAATTTTGTAATGGTCTGTTACGTCGGTGTATTAGTGCCCAGTCCACAGGACTTGGGCCGAGGGAGTTGCGTCCTGAGTAGGCACGCTGGGTGCCGGCTAAGCTCGCCAGATGGGGTGGGTTCTTTGGAAACCACTCCCTCCCCTACATAACGAGAATAAATTTATCGTGCCTTAGGAAAAATATAGAGATCGTTCAGTTCGTTTTGTCATTTGTCGTCGCTGCCCACAAGCTTCTCAAGTAGCTAGTTCGAGCGCTTGACCGAATTTCGATCGGCAGCGTGTGGCTGTTTTACCCTGCCCCTTCATACGTCCCGTATGCGGATGGATCGCCGCCGGCCACTGCAATGCGATCCCCTAGTGTCAATGTCGTCAGTCGAAAGTTATGTCATTGTTCTTGACCCGAGTTTTTCCATTTGCGCCAGCTCCCCCTTTTATAAACGTTCACCAAGACATTATTGAGTTCTGCTTCATATTACAATTTATTAAAAAGATTTTTATTTAAAAAGGTGCACATTTAATTGCTAAATATAAGAGTAAATTGGGGTGCCAAATTAATTAAATTGAGAAATATTCTGTATATAGTGTATGTAATATTTGTATTAACGTATAAAAAAAAAGAAACATTAAGAATGAATATATATATTTAAGAATAATATTTTGGGCTAATTTATAAAAATAAAATATGAATCTTACAGGACGTTAAATCTAATGTATGAAGACTATATATATATATCTAAATGTTTAAATTGCACAAAGATCTAGGTATATACGCATATGTGTAAATATATATATATAAAAAGTTTGCTTGACAGTAAGTCGAACCTAACTCACTTACCCCTTTTTATTTCCATCGACGAGAGCTCTCATTGTGGTATTCTGGGTTTGGAAAATTAATTATACACATATGCATAAATATATTTATATTAGTGCAAATTCTCTTAGCATTATTAATAAGGTGTTGGATTAATTTATATAAAAAAAAATTATGTTAATTGTCATTTCTTGGGCAATTGCGCGATGTTGGTCTTATTTCACAAACAAAAAAAAGTTATTCGCTTTACGGCGCTACGAATTGCGAGTAAGAGAAGAGTGAAAACGGCACTCGCGACGGTTGACGGTAGCACTTCTAGCTGAGGTTTCTTCTGGTGGTTCCAATTACAAATCAAAACATTGGTCTTTTGCTTGTATTTAATTGCTGGTTTATTATGAATGGGTATTGTTTATTGTTTTGTCGAAAATTGAAATAATAATAATAATGATGTAGTTTTTATCTTTGCACGGGCTGATATATTAGTGCTGGCTCCTTTCTGGCCAATTGGCGGCGACAGCCATGATTTTCTCCAGCTCGTGTCCGTGGTCCCGGCGTCTCTGTACAGATCGCTTGTATATCCGGAGGAAGCTCAGAATCAACATAAGGATCAAGAGTCCAGTAATGAGGCACAAAACATTGTAGACTTTGGTTATGTCCTCCTTGTGGTCTACAATTTCAACGTTGTTCACCACGTTTGCTGTGTCGTCGGATGCCGTCGAGGTTGTAGATCCCATGATATATAAGTTATATTTCTATCGGGTTCTAACTTTAATCACTCGGACAGGTCCTTCGCGTTTACTGTTTTCGCCGGTAGTGGACCTAACGCGGTTCCGCGGTCGTTTCTTGTCTGATTCGCACTTATCTTGGACTCCGACTGCCCGATTCGCAATGATCTTTTTTACTCCCCTTTTGAGCCTGAGGTGGGGCTCTTTTATACCGGTGGTTTTGCTTCCGGGTCATCTAAGTGTTCCCACTTAGGTACAGAATTTCCCCTTTTTCTGGCTTACTGCCCCACTTCTGGGTTCTGCTAGGTTTCATATTAATTGCAGCAAACACCTATTGTCGGTTGTATGTTCGTATGAATTGCTTACTCTGACCAATTCGTTGCTGGTTACTGTATTGACCAACTTCGGTGTTTCGCCAAATGCAGTTCACAGTGTCTTCTGTCTCTGGTTACGGTATCTATTTCTTTCTGGTTTTATTTCTTACCCCGCTCCCGTAACACGCTCGAGGGTCGTCGATGCTGATTAAGCATGGAATGCACTCGCAAAAAAACTACGAGGAGCGATTGTAATTAGTCCGTTATTGCCCTAACGTGTGGCCTCGACCCATACCCTGGGATTTAGGAGTTTCATGCTCTACCGACTGAGATATCCGGGCTATTATTATCATTAATTTTTAACCAAAAGAATAGAAAAAAGGTCAGGTGGAATATACATATATATTTTTATTTGTTTCCATTTATTTGATACGATACGATTTTATATATTTTTTTTTTTCTCTCTTTACTCTGACAAACGCCGTCTTGCCGGGGTCGGCTCGTCGTCGTCTTCCTCCTCATCGTCGTCTTCCGTCACGGTGTAGATACGGTATTCTAGAGGCAGACTTTGCCTCCTCTGCCGCCGGCGAATTGCAAATCGGCTTTCTCGCCGGATCCGCTCGTTCTTTGCGTATATGTATTCGAACATCGCTTCGAAGTGCGGAGTCTCGAGCCGTGCCTGGCGGTAGTCCTCCTCCCATATCCGCAGGTCCCGCTGTGTTGCGTCCCTCAACCGAATTAGTTCGTTGAGGCGGTTGTAATCGGCGTTTATCCTTGCCGTGGTCTTTTCAATTTCCCACTGCGTTGCTCGTAGTGTATCTTCTAGTTCAGTATCAACCCAGGCGAGTCTTTCCCGCTCGTCCACCGCTATGTCTCTGCGGTCCCGAGCGTCAGCTTCTGAGGGGAGGGGTCTTCCCTCGGCCTCGCACCTTTCCAGATGCCTCTTCACGGCCTCCCTCGTGTTCTCGATGTCTTGCATGAGTTTCATAGTTATTTGCTTCTTTCTTACTGGCTGCTCCAAAAAAAAGAACGATCCTCCTTTGCTGTGTAGTACAATTGCACTGATTGCTGTTGGTTTTCAACCAGTTTCAAGCAGCGAAAAGGTCTTTGGAATGATATACTCCAATACTTTTTCCAGCTAAATTCCCTAATTCGTACAGCGACCCTCCCTTGCGTCCAAGTATGAGACACCGTACCCGATTGGGCCCTAGCTTTGCATTGTAGTTTTTTCGGTATACCACCTGACCTACTGCAAATTCAATTTCCTTACTGCGGGTATTATACGTTCTTTCAGCTTTTTCGTGTGCCCGAGCTAATCCTTGTTTAACTACACTCCGTACTAGTTCCATCTTAAAAGCCAAGCATAGAGCTTGATCTATTGCTGATAGGCCGCCGCTACGTCTCATGATCGGATACGCACTTGCGTGTGTGACCATGTTGGTCCCAAAGATTGCATAATATGGTTCCAGTCCCAAAGCTTCTTGATAGCCACTTCGTAGTGTACAAGCGATTCGACTCAGGTGTGTGTCCCAATGCCGCTGGTCTTTGTCCGTAGCTGACCTGAGCATTTGTAGCACGGATCGGTTTACTCGTTCTGCTGCATTCGCTTGTGGCGAATAAAAGCCCGTTCGAACGTGCCGGATTACATATTGGCTGACTAATTCGGCAAATGTTGACGACACAAATTGCTTACCGTTATCGGAGTGAATGTATTCTGGCACTCCAAATTGATGAAAAATGTTTCTTTCGAGAAAGGTTACTACGGCTGTTGCGGTTGCTTTTCGCATTGCCTCTAGCCAGATCACGGTGTTTCCGGATTTGGTCCGGGGATACGGTCCCATGAGTCTTTGCCCTGGCCGTTCAGTTATTTGTTGTTTTCCCATTAGCGGTCTGCTGGATTTGTTCGTTGTTTGGCTGACTCTGCAAATTTCACAATTCTTAACAGTTCTTTGTACATCAACCGTAATTGCGGGCCAGTAATATAACTGCCTTAGTCGAGCCAAAGTTTTGTGTATACCGCCATGACCTGCCACTTGAGAATGGTGTGCCTGATGAACTAGGTCTGGCCGAAGTTCCTCTGGAACCCACAGCTTCCAAGCAAGGTCCTCGTTAATTATTTTGCCTGTTCGGAATCCTAACCTCTTATACACGTATCCTTCGGATGTTTGGGTATCAGGAGTCTTTCTGCGTGTTTTTCAACAGCTTGAACTAATTCTATGTATTCTTTTGACTGGAAACCTGCTGATTGTAAGTCGAGGTTTACCTCTGCCGCATCCCTAAGTCCCGATGTTACTTCATCCATATGTACCCTTGAAAGCGCATCTGGGACCACATTTTGTGACCCTTTTCGATGTTCGATTTCAAAATCAAAGGCCTGTAGTTTCAAGCTCGGGTAGACACTTAACTGCGTCTAGCGGCTCATTGCAGATGACATTGCCCCTTAACTTGAGGGGCAATTTCTGGCCGGGAAAAACGCGCACCGCTTCCACCTGACTGGCCAGGTCGTTTATAGTTTTGCGCAATTCATTTTCCATGCGCAGGTCTTCGCCAGCCTTTTCTTTTAAGGCGTTGGCAATGGAAGCCTGGATGACAACTTAAAGCTTTTCTGCGCTTATGGCCATGTTTGTATTTGAAGGGGCACTTGTAGCTGCCTGTATTGGTGTGGATGCAATCGGAAGCCCCTCACCGTCCGACTCTGAGTCGCTATCTTGTATATTATCCCTATAAGTTAGGAATGGGGAGCTCATAAATAAATTCTACCAACAAATAGTTGCATGCATGCCTTATATAAACAAAATTGCTCTAGGGATCGTGGCGGCTGAGGTGCCGCTATGGTATACAACAAAGCGAAGCTTAATAAAATCGGAATACAAATGTCGCGGTGTCCCGTTCGAGTACCGGAGTGGAGTGGGGAAGCGATAAAAAGACCCAAAGATTGTTGCGAAGCTAACACAAAGAATTTAGGTATAAGCAAAAAGACCATGTCACAAAAGGGCTGAATTCACATAATTTGAATGAGACAGTTTCCGTCGCCAATAAAATTGTTTAAATAAAATCACAATTAATTAATTTCCAAGTGGCGCCCTTGCGCTTAAGCCGAGATATTTAATATTTGTATTTTATTTATGGCCGTAATGTATGAAATATTCAGCACAGATATATCTATTTGCTTGAATATTTTATTTTTAGCAATTAAAAATGCAAACAATACACAGAAACAAATATAATAAAAGAACATAAAATTCCACAATTTAAATCGTCAATTAATACCTGTTTTGTTTTTTTTTAATTAACACGAAATTATGGAAGCGGAGCTGCATAAAATATTCTGGCAGCGTTTTATTTGGTTTATTTATTCGAAGTTAAACACATGCAGATGCCGGGGAGTGTGAGAACTAAGGTGCTCACATACATGGTTCCCCGATTTTATTTAATAATGAGGTAAGGTTGACAGCGAATTGCCGTCGGCAAACGGCGGCTTCTTTTGTCTTCTCGGTTGGTCCCTCGTAGTTGAAGATAACTCTATGGGGTGGACGACAAATCCACTGCTGGCTGCTGGCCAGCCTTACCTGCAATGATATGATTAATATCTAGTTTACCGAGCACTGGTTGGGGTGTCTACGCCCCAGCTCCAAAAAAGATTTCCTGTTGATTGGCATATTTACTTGGGACTTTTTCCCCTCTGAAGTCTCAAAAAATTAGAGGTATTAACATTTGTCGTCAGTCATCTTAGTTCTTAGTTTTTGAATAGGTATAGTTAAATTAAATTTAATTGAATAACGTTGTAGCTACTGGACGACAGTGTGCTGACAACAACTCAAATCAGTGGGTTTGAGTGTAGTTGTGAGCATGGAATGACTTTAAAAAATAAGAAATTAACAAGTTTGTTCCTAATACATCAAATTTATTTATTATCCAGCGGCGCCTTTGCGCCTAAGCCGTGATATTTAGTATTTATAATATTATATATGTAATATCGATAATATTTGGCATCGAGAAATTTTTTTAAAACAATTATGCAAACAATACACAATAATAAATATTTATAATATTTAACAAATGCAGATGCCGGGAAAATGTATGTACGGAGGTGCTCACTTACATGGTTCCCCAATTTTATGACAATGGGTAATTTACGTTGGGCGCCAATTAACGAAGTTATGTAATATAACGATGAATAGATTGCCGTCAGTATTGGCTGTCTCGTTCTCTGCCTTGGGTGGTCCCGCGCAGTTGTCGTTATATTGGTATGCCTGGACAACGGTGATCCAGTTGGTGAAGGTAGCAGGTTGGCTGGAGATCTGCCAATGCTATTTTCAGTAGATTAGGAGCGAAGGGTGACTGCCCTTCTTAACCTGCTGGTCTACTTTGAAGTAGTTGACCAGGGCTAGAATATGTAGTATTTAGCGGGCATCCTTCCTAGGCAAAAAGGGTTTTTGTGGTTCAGGCAGCCAGACGCCTCTTTATATAGTGGTCTAGAGCTAAAAATGGTGGGCCGACCTATCCTGCGTTGTACTTGGGGTGCAAAGTCAAAAATTCCATTGTCGGAAAATAACCTGGGTGTCACTGAACACAATAGTTTGGTGAATTGTGATTGAGGCTAGACAGATAGTGCAATGCAGTACTATGGAGTAAGGAACGATGGTGCTATTGGTCCTCGGCGTAATAATAGCCTATGAGGCGTACGTAACATGTGGCTAGGAATCAGAATGTCTATGAGCTCGCTCCTGATTGTCTTCGATAAATCCAGGTCTTAGGCATGCACGGTTTTCGCCCTTTTGCGCCTTTCCTTTTTAGTCCATATAGCATCTTCTGGAGACTTCGCCGAAATTTCACACGTTCGTCCATCCTTAGGTGTAGTGCCCTTCTGAGGCCTCAGTGTGACATGGTCCCCGTGCCTGCTTCATCTCCTGTCTGTGGAGCTATAGGAAGTCCTTGTTCCTACGCAGGGACTCTTGTAAATCCGCGCAAATCTTACTTTGCATTTCCCCTAAATAATTAAAGGAGACATTATTTTAACTTATTCTTTTATTTTTTTGAAATTTTGTTATTACTTTTTATTTTTCTATTGGTAGGAGGCTACATTGACGGTAAAAATATGTAGGTGTCTAAACATGCATTGCTGTTTTTTTTTTTTAGGAATAAGTATGCTCATGAACTCGCTCCTGGTGGTTTTCACCAGATCCAGGTCATATGCACTCAGGGTCTTCGCCCTTTTGTGCCTCTCCGAGCGCCTTGGTGCTTCTTTTTAAGCTCCTATCAGTGGTGCTTTAGGAAGTCTTCGTTCCTACCATAAATGGTTTAATGTCCATCCCAAAATACTAGTAATCCATTTGTAATTTTGGTAGCTAGAGGGGCGACTTGATCGCTCCCACCAAGATTCTTTTATTGAATGCTTTTTATTTATAAATGGGTATATATATGTAAGGCTGACGGAGGGTCGCCGCTGGAGAGAGGAGTACTATGTTCACTTGGAGACAGAGCGGTCGCGCATGTCAAATATGCTCCATGACTCTGCAATAACCAGTCCCAGTGCACTCAAGAGCGGTTAAATTACCGAGTACTTTGGGAACTGCTTGGGTCGTAGATTTTTATGTAAGTATTGTGGCCAAGTGCTTCAAAATGTATGTGTTTATATTAATTCATAACACTGAGTACAGTGTATGTGAACATACCACACTACGCAGGTAAATAACCTCTCCCGTCTTGTAGGAGCTGCATTTAATTTGCAATTTCCCGCGTTTTCTGGCGGGCAACTTTAATTTCGCGAACCTTAATGGAGATCATTGTCATTGTGGCCGGGTTACTCGCTTCGGTGACTTATATAGTGCCGGTTCTCTTGGTTAAATTCCACGTTCCGGGATAATTGCTGTGTTACGTGGTCCCCCTTTTCCTATGTTTTTCGGACTCTGAAACAAAGTCATTGGGATTGGGTACCAGGGTTAAGTATTGGCAGCTCCCTCGGATTTTTTTTTTTATAAATCAAAGATAAATGGTACATTCAAGGCCTTGGTTCGTCCTAACTTACTCAATATTTTTTTATTTATGCAAAAATACCATTCCTTTTTAGTTTTAAACGTTGTCATGTTGGAAATGGATATACATTTTTTAACATCTAAATACTTTAAATGTTTTTGTTTTACGGTCACAAATGTATCCATTTGGAACAAACAAGATTTTCTTAATATTTTTTTTCTACTAATTGTTTAAAGTCAATTCTAAGTGAAAATACTTTTGTTTGATGCCGACAACTGTGCACTCACTGGGTATAACGGAGCAGTTAGGGGAGTAGGAGTATATGGATCCAAGCTGCGCAGCGTATACTTGGACTCTGTTGACTGCTTAATTATGCTCTAATTGTGCAATGAATTCGTTTACATGTTTGTATAACAATATAATTAGTAACATCCTGCTGCTTTTTAAATAACTAAAGGACTTCAAAAAGGTACTGTGCTTAGTTAAACAGGCGTTTAAAATAATTTTTATTTAATATTAAAATTGCACTTTTAAAAACTAAATTTTGTAAATCTTAAATCAATCTTATCTTGAAGATTTTCCTGTTATGTTAAAAGTTTATGTTTAGTCTGATATAATAATATTTATTTTTCTTATAAGTCTAGTACGCTTTAAAATGTGATTAAAAAAATCAGATTAAATAAAATGGGACTTAAATATATAGAAATGAACTTGTATTTGAATGGAACATCCGTGAAACATTTAAGCTTTTTTTTGCTCCTTATTTTGACTTAGATCTATTAAAATGTATTCTTTAAAAAGTATGTTTGAATACTAGCTGAATAATGTTTAAACATAAGTGGCCCTGTTTTATGAGTTGGATAACTCCCCCCCTTCTAAAATGGATCACCCGATTCATTATGAATTTCTCTTAAACAATCTCTTAGTTTAAAAAAAAAAATTGGTCTTGGTTTGTAACTTTATCTTTTAAGATTTGTTCTTGATTTGGATTTCCTTCTAATGAAATTTCTTGGTTTGTATGTTCATCTTTCAAAATTTCTTCTTGATTTGTATTTTCTTCTAATTAAATTTTTTGGTTTGTATTGATTTCTAGTTCTGGACGTTGTTTTCTGGTTTAAAATTAAGTGTTTATATTTTATAAACAGTAAAAATTAAATATACAATGATTTAAATGAGTAATAAAACGGAATTTGGTATCTTAATAATATATATTTGAAAAAATGGGTTGAAAACATTTATATTATTAAGAGTAAATTCTGAGTTTTTTGAAACAATATCAGGAAAATCAATTAAATTAGTAATCAAGAGCGACAAGTAGACCACTAGATATACATCTTAATTTTACAAGAGAAAAATTGTTATCAATAAAGTTATCAACCACTGAAGAATTGTGCTTTTTTAAGTTAAGAATCTGCTGAGACAAAAATGAAGGATCATCAAAATTATCAATACAATTATAGATGGAAGCTATTTCAGGTAAAACTCCCACAAGTTTACTCTTCCAAGTAGATAACGTGTGTGAATAAAATAGAAAGGGCACTTCAATTTGATTAGAACAGAACTTTTTACACAATAATATATGTACATACATGAATAATTCAGAAATTAACATTGGATCTTCGAAAAATACGAGAGATAACTACTTACTCCGTTTAATGGGAACATAATACGAACCACCAACAAGAAATTGACGAGATATTATTATAATTACGTAAAGTGTTGTATTATTTTCTGAAACTAGTTTCAAAACGTCATTATGTTCTACTATCTTTACCTTAGTGACAATACAATGCTTTAAAATATATTCTTGACTTAACGAATTTTCGCTTAAAATAACATTTTCAATTTTAACTAATTAATTAACATTGTTTTATTCTAACAATTTTGCTTCCATTTATTTTTATATCGTCATTTATTTCTTGACAATTTTGTTCCATTGTAGTTTCAGTAAGATTCCATATTAGTATAATATTTGGTTCAACGTATTGAATCATTTCTTTTGAAAGACTTGGTATAAAATTTACAAATTGAATTTTTGCGCCTTTTTATATTTTTAATGCATTCATTATTCACTTCTTTATTGTCTTGATTATAAATTTTATTCTCTTCTTCAAAATATGATTGGTGATCTGAATAGTCTAACTGATACCCATTATGGTCGGGATAAGGAATTATTTGAATGGTGTTAAAGATTTTGTGATCAATCCACGTTAATGCTTTGATTAAAAGTATATTATGGCTGTTAATGCAATCTAGTTTGTCGTAATTGAGTAACTTTGGGTTAAAAAGTCCAAGACGTGAAAGTTGCATGCCCAGTTCTATGTCTTCAATGTACTCAATAAATTGCATGAGTTCATAAACAAGTGTCAATACTATTGCGGTTATTTTCCTAGTTAGTAAGTTTCTCCACTCCTTCATTCACAAACTTTACGACATCATATAATTTATGAAGTTAAATTTAATTTTCTGCAATTATATCTATTTTTACCCTATCATTTTTGTCAAGTGTGCCAAAAAGAAATTTAAAAGATTAACCTATTATGTCAAATAGTCCACGTTTCTGCTGATGAATAGTTATATTATTTAATTCATTCAGTAGTTTGTTGTAAAAATATTTCATTCTCGGCGATTTTGTTACCAAAAGATTCAGTGATAATATTGATTTCCCTTAAATTAATTCTTAAACAGAGATGTTCATACCCTACCGGTATATGAATTGGAATGCTTGATAAGAGTAAATAGCCAAGATCGGAATCTGTGTTGGTTATTTGAATTTGTTTAGTGTGGCCCGTGGTGAATAATAGAAACAACATAATTGTACAGAAGGTTCCTGTGGAAGTTTAACGGCATTAGTTTTCTTTTGTTTCTAAAATTGTGTTTTGCAGAATTGGGTTTCCCTATTTCGATTAGTAATTTCGTAATGGTCTTCGTCTATTTTTCCTACATTTTTATTTGCCTCAAACGGATTTTTAAATTTTACCTTTTGAAGTGAACCTTTTCTGTATCGATTATCATTTATTTTATCTATTTTACTTTCTTAAATATTTTAAGTGTCTAATATTGGATGCCCATGTATAAGAATATTTAAGCAGGTTTTTGTCCAGTGGTGTCATGTCTTTCGACGTCTGCTACACCGGTTTTTGCCGTGGTGAGTTGTGATTCAATTCCTTCTGCTTCAAGCCCACTAGTTGGGTTTTTTACGGCGCAAGTTCCGTTTCTAAATTAACTTGTTATAATTAATATTTTTTACGAATTTTTTTAAGCACCGCCCCACGTTGGGCGCCAATTAAGTTTGTCATTGGTAATTTTGTTAAAAAAATATATTTTTTATTTTATATAACTTGGTATTAAACCTTTTATTTTATTTCCCTAATACAAGTCACTTTATTTCTTACATTTGAATTCTTAACTTCCGACCTCTTTCTCGATCCAAAATGGACTGCCCGCTTAATTCTAAAATCTTCTCCAACGAACCTCAGCTAGAAGCTTTTCTTTGAGCTTCAATTGTGTTTTGCAGAATTGGGTTTCCCTATTTCGATTCGAAATTTTGTAATGGTCTTCGTCTATTTTTCCTACATTTTTATTTGCCTTAAACGGATTTTTAAATTTTACCTTTTGAAGTGAATCTTTTCTGTATCGATTTTCATTTATGTTATCTATTTTCCTTTCTTTAATATTTTAAGTGTCTAATATTGGATGCCCAGCGTATAAGAATATTTAAGCAGGTGTTTGTCCAGTGGTGTCATGTTTTATTTTATGGTTGTATGTGTAAAGAATGGTCTCTTTCTTGCTAAATTTCACTTCTTCATCATCGGATGATTTGATTTTTCAGATTTTTTCATTTATTGTCTTATGTAGTCTTTCGACGTCTGCTACACCGGTTTTTGCCGTGGTGAGTTGTGATTCAATTCCTTCTGCTTCAAGCCCACTAGTTGGGTTTTTTGCGGCGCAAGTTCCGTTTTTAAATTAACTTGTTATAATTATATTTTTTACGAATTTTTTTAAGCACCGCCCCACGTTAGGCGCCAATTAAGTTTGTCATTGGTAATTTTGTTAAAAAAATATATTTTTTTTTTTATATAACTTGGTGTTAAACCTTTTATTTTATTTCACAAATACAAGTCACTTTATTTCTTACATTCGAATTCTTAACTTCCGACCTCTTTCTCGATCCAAAATGGACTGCCCCCTTAATTCTGAAATCTTCTCCAACGAACCTCAGCTAGAAGCTTTTCTTTGAGCTTCAAAAACTTTTCCTTTGTTTAGAGTATAAGCTTAGGGTGAAATCATGGCATCCTAGTGTGAAATTCAAATATGCTGACCGATGCAATTTGTTTGGGCTTGGATCGCAATAGTTTGAACTTGGAACGCAATTGATTGGGCTTCGAGCGGAAGCTTATTTTTACTTTAAGTTTGGTTTGTCTATCTTGGCAGGGAAACCTAGAGCGAATTTCAAAGCCAAAGGCATTGGCAATGACAAGGCAAATGCAAAGGCATAGGCAAAGATCGCTTAAATTTAATTTGGAAAATTGTTTTTTAATTCTATAAACGGCCCGGTTTCACGGATTGGCTAACTCTCCACCTTCTAAAATGGATCGTCCCCATTCATTATGAATTACTCTTAAACGATCTCTTAGTTAAAAAAAAAAAATTGGTCTGGGCTTGTAACTTTGTCTTTTAGGATTTCTTCTTGATTTGTATTTCCTTCTATTGAAATTTCTTGGTTTGTATATTATTCTTTCAAAATTTCTTCTTCCGATTATCTTTTTTAATGATACACGCGCGAGCCTCCTCGTACTCTGCCTTACGCTGATGCCATGTCTTATGAGACGATATCTGTGCGGGGCTTGAGGTCGCCTCTTGTATTGTCTCGGGGTGTCGTTTTTCTGACCGGTCGTCCCTGGCTCTCCGATCAGACCTTTTCGTAAAAAAGAAGAGTGAGTAGAGTGATAAGAGTCGTTTTTACCACAATAGTGACACTACGTTGCATGGAACCGGGTTTGGCACCCTGTTCCGTCTACAATTTTACGGTGACGATAAAAGTCCGCCGGCTTATTGCACGGATAGCAAAGGTATGTATAAAACGGGGACGTGCATTCTCCTCAGGGTTCTGTTCCCATTGACTCCAAGGTTTTCTTGTCCAAGTTTTGACGAAATGGATTTCCTCTTGCTGGCTTTATCATTCCAGCACCCTTCGGTGGCCGGTTGTTCTGAAAAGCCTCTACTTGGTAGTCATTGGCCTCATATCCTTCTACCGATTCATTTATGATCTCGTTAACGTGCCGCGGGCGCGAACTCTTGTCCTTCAACCATTTTTCGACAATTCCTTCCCTCTTAAACTCGGCTAATGTATATATGCTTGACGCCAACAAAAAGGCTCCCATTTGAAATTTAGGTTCTTCTTCAATATCTCCACAAGGTTGGATTCTGGAATCTTGTTTCTTAGTTTAAACTGCAAATTGTGCATCGCAGGCCTGTTCGCCCTCTCCCCCTCTTGGTCAATCGGTTTCCTCTGGACTCGAACCTCTCGAGCGACCTGGTCCTTGCCTGATTCAAGCGGATAGCGTTGGCCAGAGAAAACCCAAAAAAAATTAAGTTTGTTCCCTAAAAATGCTATGTAGGTCTTGCACGTGATTTGACAATATTATATACGGAATATAAAATTTTCAATTAAAACGCATTAAATTTTTCTATTAATAAAAAGAAAGACTAATGATTTTAATAATGATAAAGTCGCACGGCTATTCCGAGACAAAGTTCCGATTGAGAGGTCTTCTAAATTCAGACGGTCGCTATAATTGGGGACTTTATATGTGCAAGGAAAAAAATTAAATTAAATATGCCTGCGAAGAGGAATTTTAGGTGTGACCACAAACTATTTTTGATCTTTGTTCAGAAAAATTGAAAATTATGTCTGGCATGTAATTGTTTTCAGATATGCCCTACATCTAGTATTCCGATTTTGAAATCGTAACCTTTAATACGTAAAAAAAAAAAATCTTCAGATGTTAAAAGTCCTAGTTCTAAGGATGCAAAGAATCCTCCGTTGGGCGCCAATTCTGTTACCTCGGTGTATTAGTGCCCAGTCTTGGTCCGAGGGAGTTGCGTCCTGGGTAGGACGCCGGGTGCCGGCTCAGCTCGCCGGACGGGGTGGGTTTTTTGGAAACCACTCCCTCCCCTACATAACGAGAACAAATTTATCGTGCCTTAGGAAAAAGATAGAGACCGTCCAGTTCGTTTTGTCATTTGCCGTCGCTGCCCACAAGCTTCTCAAGTAGCTAGTTTGAGCGCTTGATCGAATTTCGTTCGGCAGCGTGTGGCTGTTTTACCCTGCCCCTTCATACGTCCCTTATGCCACTGGATGGCCGCCGGCCACTGCAATGCGATCCCCTATTGTCAATGTCGTCAGTCGAAAGTTACGTCACTGTTCTTGACCCGAGTTTTTCCATTTGCGCCAGCTTTCTCCTTTTTTTAGACGTTTACCAAGACATTATTGAGTTCTGCTTCATATTATAATTTATTGAAAAGATTTTTCATTTAAAAATGTGCACATTTAATTGAAAAATAAAAGAGTAAATTAAGGTGCCAAATTAAACTGAGAAATATTCTACGCGGTGTATAACTGATCAGAATGAATAAAAATTTAAGAATAATATTTGGAGTTAATTTATAAGAATAATAATATGGATATTTAGTGACTCTAAATATATATATATAGTGACATGCCCATATTCCTATGAGACTCTGCACATATTTAAGCAACACATACACAGTCCCATAACACCCTGAATATACCCATTACTTTACGTATCTACGATATACCCTATACTACCCTAGAATTATCCACCCTTATAACAAGATCCCAAAATCGAAGGCCAACGGAAAATCCCCAAATATGTTATCACCCAAAACTGTAGACTAAACAACTCACCCCAATTGTCACGTTCACACGTTCAAAGATAATCAAAGTTCGGCTCGCAGACACATAAACTCCTATTTGAATCCAAAGACATTTCAAAGTCGTAAAATCTAAGAGCGCACTTGTATCCAAGAGTCAAGACACTTGAATCCAAGAGTAATTAAAGTTTCACTCAAAAGAAACTGAAAGTTCCTCAAAACAATTTCACAACTCACTCAAATCCCGAAAAGCTCGAGACCGAGGCTTGATCATCAACAGAATCAGATCAACAAGTTAAGTTCAGTTTGAGACCTCAAAGTAATAGGTCGGTGTTCTTCACTAATAAGTTTAAACTCTGTAAACCATCAGTTGAATAAAATAAAATTATATTTTTTATTTAATCGGAGTTGCAAACATTTAATTATATACATTTAAATGTTTAAATTGCACATAGAGCTAGGTATATACGCATATGTGTAAATATATATATATATTTTTTTTTATAAAGGTTTGCTTGACAGTAAGTCGAACACAACTCACTTACCCCTTTTCATTTCCATCGACGAGAGCTCTCATTGTGGTATTCTGGGTTTGGAAAATTAATTATATACATATGCATAAATATATTTATATTAGTGCAAATTCACTTAACATTATGACTAATTTATATAAAAAAAATTATGTTAATTGACATTTCTTAGAATTGAGCAATGTTGGTCATTTTTCACAAACAGAAAAAAAAGGTATTCGCTTTATTGCGATACGAATTTAATTGTTCAATTATTATTGATGAGGGTTGTTGATTGTTCAGGTGCCGAAATTGCAATAATTAGTAATAAAGTAATTGTTATTTGTGCACGGGCTGATATATTAGTGCTGGCTCCTTTCTGGCCAATTGGCGGTGACAGCTACGATTTTCTCCAGTTTGTGTCCGTGGTTCCGACGAATCTGCACAGATCGCTTATACATCCAAAGGAAATTCAGAATCAATATAAGCATCAAGAGTCCAGTAATCAGGCACAAAACATTGTAGATTTTAGTGATGTCCTCCTTGTGATCTACAATTTCGACTTTGTTTACCACGTTTGCCGTATTGCCGGATGCCGTCGAGATTGTAGATCCCATGATATATAAATAGTGGGTTTCTATCGGGTTCTAATTTCGTTCACTCGGATAGGTCCTCCGCAATTACTGTTTTCGCCGATAGTGGACTTAACGTGGTAACGCGGTCGTTTCTGTTTCGACTCCCGATTCTCAATTATCTTAGACTGTCTTTTTCCACTTAGGTACAGCATTTCCCATTTTTCTGTCTTATTGGCCCACTTCTGGATTCTGCTAGGTTTCATATTAATTGCTGCGTACACCTATTGCCTGCTGTATATTCTTATGAATTGCTTACTCTGACCAATTCGTTGCTGGTTACTGTATTGGCCAATTTCGGTGTTTCGCCATCTGCAATTCCCAGTGTCTTCTGTCTCTGGTTATTGTATCTATTCCTTTCTTGTTTTATTTCTTATCCCCGCTCCCGTAACACGCTCGAGGGTCGTCTATGCTGATTCAGCATGGAAAGCACTCGCAAAAAAAAAACTGCGAGGAGCGATTGTAATTAGGTTGCCCTAACTTGTGGCCTCGACCCGTACCCTGGGATTTAGGAGTCTCACGCTCTATTGTCTGAGATATCCGGGCTATTGTTATCATTAATTTTCCCTCAAAAAAAAAAATAAAAAAAGGTCAGGTGACAAATATATATATTTATATTTTTTTTGTTTTTATTTATTTGATAAGATATGAATTTTTTTGACAAACGCCGTCTTGCTGGGGTCGGCTCGTAGTCGTCTTCATCTTTGGTATAAATACGGTAGTCTGGAGGCAGACTTTGCCTCCTCTGCCGCCGGCGAATTGCAAATTGGCTTTCTCGCCGGATCCGCTCATTCTTCGCGTGGAGTTATTCAAACATCGCTTCGAAGTGCGGAGTCAGTCTCTAGCCGTGCCTGGCGGTAGTCCTCCTCCCATATCCGCAGGTCCCGCTGTGTGGCGTCCCTCAACCGTACTAGTTCGTTGAGACGTATGTAGTCGGCCTTTATCCTCGCCATGGTTTTATCGATTTCTCGCTGCGTAAACTGCAGCGTATCTTCTAGGGCACCGCTATGTCTCTGCGGTCCCGAGCGTCGGCTTCTGAGGGGAGGGAAGCCTCAGCCTCGCACCTTTCAAGATGCTTCTTCACGGCCTCCCTCGTGATTTCGATTTCCTGCATAAGTTTCATCTTCTTTTTTTTTTTTTTTTTTTTTTTTACTGTTTGCTCCGGCAAAACGTTCCTTCCTCGCTCAGTAGTACAATTGCACTGATCGCTGTTGGTTTTCAACCAGTTGCAAACAGCGAAAAGGTCTTTGGCATGATATACTCCAATATTTTTTCCAACCAAATTTCCTAATTCGTACAGCGACCCTCCCTTGCGTCCAAGTATGAGACACCGTACCCGATTGGGCCCTAGCTTTGCATTATACCCTTCCATTCGGTTTCTGCTTGTAGTTTTTTCGGTATACCACCTGACCTACTGCAAATTCAATTTCCTTACTGCGGGTATTATACGTTCTTTCAGCTTTTTCGTGTGCCCGAGCTAATCCTTGTTTAACTACACTCCGTACTAGTTCCATCTTAAAAGCCAAGCATAGAGCTTGATCTATTGCTGATAGGCCGCCGCTACGTCTCATGATCGGATACGCACTTGCGTGTGTGACCATGTTGGTCCCAAACATTGCATAATATGGTTCCAGTCCTAAAGCTTCTTGATAGCCACTTCGTAGTGTACACGCGATTCGACTCAGGTGTGTGTCCCAATGCCGCTGGTCTTTGTCCGTAGCTGACCTGAGCATTTGTAGCACGGATCGGTTTACTCGTTCTGCTGCATTCGCTTGTGGCGAATAAAAGCCCGTTCGAACGTGCCGGATTACATATTGGCTGACTAATTCGGCAAATGTTGACGACACAAATTGCTTACCGTTATCGGAGTGAATGTATTCTGGCACTCCAAATTGATGAAAAATGTTTCTTTCGAGAAAGTTTTGTGTATACCGCCATGACCTGCCACTTGAGAATGGTGTGCCTGATGAACTAGGTCTTGCCGAAGTTCCTCTGGAACCCACAGCTTCCAAGCAAGGTCCTCGTTAATTATTTTGCCTGTTCGGAATCCTAACCTCTTATACACGTATCCTTCGGATGTTTGGGTATCAGGAGTCTTTCTGCGTGTTTTTCAACAGCTTGAACTAATTCTATGTATTCTTTTGACTGGAAACCTGCTGATTGTAAGTCGAGGTTTACCTCTGCCGCATCCCTAAGTCCCGATGTTACTTCATCCATATGTACCCTTGAAAGCGCATCTGGGACCACATTTTGTGACCCTTTTTGATGTTCGATTTTAAAATCAAAGGCCTGTATTTTCAAGCTCGGGTAGACACTTAACTGCGTCTAGCGGCTCATTGCAGATGACATTGCCCCTTAACTTGAGGGGCAATTTCTGGCCGGGAAAAACGCGCACCGCTTCCACCTGACTGGCCAGGTCGTTTATAGTTTTGCGCAATTCATTTTCCATGCGCAGGTCTTCGCCAGCCTTTTCTTTTAAGGCGTTGGCAATGGAAGCCTGGATGACAACTTAAAGCTTTTCTGCGCTTATGGCCATGTTTGTATTTGTAGGGGCACTTGTAGCTGCCTGTATTGGTGTGGATGCAATCGGAAGCCCCTCACCGTCCGACTCTGAGTCGCTATCTTGTATATTATCCCTATAAGTTAGGAATGGGGAGCTCATAAATAAATTCTACCAACAAATAGTTGCATGCATGCCTTATATAAACAAAATTGCTCTAGGGATCGTGGCGGCTGAGGTGCCGCTATGGTATACAACAAAGCGAAGCTTAATAAAATCGGAATACAAATGTCGCGGTGTCCCGTTCGAGTACCGGAGTGGAGTGGGGAAGCGATAAAAAGACCCAAAGATTGTTGCGAAGCTAACACAAAGAATTTAGGTATAAGCAAAAAGACCATGTCACAAAAGGGCTGAATTCACATAATTTGAATGAGACAGTTTCCGTCGCCAATAAAATTGTTTAAATAAAATCACAATTAATTAATTTCCAAGTGGCGCCCTTGCGCTTAAGCCGAGATATTTAATATTTGTATTTTATTTATGGCCGTAATGTATGAAATATTCAGCACAGATATATCTATTTGGTTGAATATTTTTATTTTTAGCAATTAAAAATGCAAACAATACACAGAAACAAATATAATAAAAGAACATAAAATTCCACAATTTAAATCGTCAATTAATACCTGTTTTGTTTTTTTTTAATTAACACGAAATTATGGAAGCGGAGCTGCATAAAATATTCTGGCAGCGTTTTATTTGGTTTTTTTATTCGAAGTTAAACACATGCAGATGCCGGGGAGTGTGAGAACTAAGGTGCTCACTACATGGTTCCCCGATTTTATTTAATAATGAGGTAAGGTTGACAGCGAATTGCCGTCGGCAAACGGCGGCTTCTTTTGTCTTCTCGGTTGGTCCCTCGTAGTTGAAGATAACTCTATGGGGGTGGACGACAAATCCACTGCTGGCTGCTGGCCAGCCTTACCTGCAATGATAAGATTAATATCTAGTTTACCGAGCACTGGTTGGGGTGTCTACGCCCCAGCTCCAAAAAAGATTTCCTGTTGATTTCCATATTTACTTGGGACTTTTTCCCCTCTGAAGTCTCAAAAAATTAGAGGTATTAACATTTGTCGTCAGTCATCTTAGTTCTTAGTTTTTGAATAGGTATAGTTAAATTAAATTTAATTGAATAACGTTGTAGCTACTGGACGACAGTGTGCTGACAACAACTCAAATCAGTGGGTTTGAGTGTAGTTGTGAGCATGGAATGACTTTAAAAAATAAGAAATTAACAAGTTTGTTCCTAATACATCAAATTTATTTATTCTCCAGCGGCGCCTTTGCGCCTAAGCCGTGATATTTAGTATTTATAATATTATGTATGGCTGTAATATCGATAATATTTGGCATCGAGAAATTTTTTTAAAACAATTATGCAAACAATACACAATAATAAATATTTATAATATTTAACAAATGCAGATGCCGGGAAAATATATGTACGGAGGTGCTCACTTACATGGTTCCCCAATTTTATGACAATGGGTAATTTACGTTGGGCGCCAATTAACGAAGTTATGTAATATAACGATGAATAGATTGCCGTCAGTATTGGCTGTCTCGTTCTCTGCCTTGGGTGGTCCCGCGCAGTTGTCGTTATATTGGTATGCCTGGACAACGGTGATCCAGTTGGTGAAGGTAGCAGGTTGGCTGGAGATCTGCCAATGCTATTTTCAGTAGATTAGGAGCGAAGGGTGACTGCCCTTCTTAACCTGCTGGTCTACTTTGAAGTAGTTGACCAGGGCTAGAAGATGTAGTATTTAGCGGGCATCCTTCCTAGGCAAAAAGGGTTTTTGTGGTTCAGGCAGCCAGACGCCTCTTTATATAGTGGTCTAGAGCTAAAAATGGTGGGCCGACCTATCCTGCGTTGTACTTGGGGTGCAAAGTCAAACATTCCATTGTCGGAAAATAACCTGGGTGTCACTGAACACAATAGTTTGGTGAATTGTGATTGAGGCTAGACAGATAGTGCAATGCAGTACTATGGAGTAAGGAACGATGGTGCTATTGGCCCTCGGCGTAATAATAGCCTATGAGGCGTACGTAACATGTGGCTAGGAATCAGAATGTCTATGAGCTCGCTCCTGATTGTCTTCGGCATGCACGGTTTTCGCCCTTTTGCGCCTTTCCTTTTTAGTCCATATAGCATCTTCTGGAGACTTCGCCGAAATTTCACACGTTCGTCCATCCTTAGGTGTAGTGCCCTTCTGAGGCCTCAGTGTGACATGGTCCCCGTGCCTGCTTCATCTCCTGTCTGTGGAGCTATAGAAAGTCCTTGTTCCTACGCAGGGACTCTTGTAAATCCGCGCAAATCTTACTTTGCATTTCCCCTAAATAATTAAAGGAGACATTATTTTAACTTATTCTTTTATTTTTTTGAAATTTTGTTATTACTTTTTATTTTTCTATTGGTAGGAGGCTACATTGACGGTAAAAATATGTAGGTGTCTAAACATGCATTGCTGTTTTTTTTTTTTTTAGGAATAAGTATGCTGATGAACTCGCTCCTGGTGGTTTTCGCCAGATCCAGGTCATATGCACTCAGGGTCTTCGCCCTTTTGTGCCTCTCCGAGCGCCTTGGTGCTTCTTTTTAATCCATGTAGCGTCTTCAGGAGGCTTCGCCGGAGTTACACTCGGTCGACCTTCCTCTGTTGTAGTGCCCTTCTGAGGCAACGCTTTTCCTCCTGTGCTGCCTCATTGTTTCACGGTCGTCTTGCCTGATCCAGCTCCTATCAGTGGTGCTTTAGGAAGTCTTCGTTCCTACCATAAATGGTTAAATGTCCATCCCAAAATATTAGTAATCCATTTGTAATTTTGGTAGCTAGAGGGGCGACTTGATCGCTCCCACCAAGATTCTTTTATTGAATGCTTTTTATTTATAAATGGGTATATATATGTAAGGCTGACGGAGGGTCGCCGCGGGAGAGAGGAGTACTATGTTCACTTGGAGACAGAGCGGTCGCGCATGTCAAATATGCTCCATGACTCTGCAATAACCAGTCCCAGTGCACTTAAGAGCGGTTAAATTACCGAGTACTTTGGGAACTGCTTGGGTCGTAGATTTTTATGTAAGTATTGTGGCCAAGTGCTTCAAAATGTATGTGTTTATATTAATTCATAACACTGAGTACAGTGTATGTGAACATACCACACTACGCAGGTAAATAAGCTCTCCCGTCTTGTAGGAGCTGCATTTAATTTGCAATTTCCCGCGTTTTCTGGCGGGCAACTTTAATTTCGCGAACCTTAATGGAGATCATTGTCATTGTGGCCGGGTTACTCGCTTCGGTGACTTATATAGTGCCGGTTCTCTTGGTTAAATTCCACGTTCCGGGATAATTGCTGTGTTACGTGGTCCCCCTTTTCCTATGTTTTTCGGACTCTCAAACAAAGTCATTGGGATTGGGTACCAGGGTTAAGTATTGGCAGCTCCTTCGGATTTTTTTTTGTTCTCTCTGCATTCATTGGGTTTAGGGTCCTGGATCAGACGCCAGACATGAAATAGCCCTACCGTTTTCCCCGCAGTGATTCCTAATTTGTAAAGTGAGTTGGCTTTTCGCCTGAGTACTGCACAACGAATTCGATTCGGCCCGAGCTTGGTATTATACCCTTCCGCTCGGTTACTTTGATTGTAATTCTTCCGATAGACTACCTGTCCTACGGCAAATACTACAAGCTTACTTCGAGTGCTATAAGCCTTTTCTGCTCGTGTGTGTATAATCTAGACCCCGGTTGTGGCTTTTACCCTCCCCTTCCACACATGCATGTGCCGTTGGATCAGCGCGAGCCATGTATTCCGATCCCCTATTGTCAATTTCGTCCGTTAAAGCTTTGTCAACATTCCTGACCTACATCACTTGTTGTACCAGCACCTCCTTTAAATGGTTTCTACCAACACATGTTTGTATTATTTTTCACATGAAGTATTTATTGATAAAAACATGGCTAGCGCCATTAATGTTAACCACAATGATTTTTCTATTCTTGTTCATTGATGTTATTGATAACTATATTTATAAACATTTATTCAAATTTCTACCTCTAAATGATTAATTCAAAGATTGTTTTTGCGGAAGGTATCAAATTAATCGCTTTCAAAAAGCGCTCAGGTCAGCAAAATTTTGCAGACTATTCACAACTACAAACGTCAATCTAAAGCTGCTTGTATTTGCTTTGCAAATACAAGGGCAGATATCTCCCTCTGCACTTTACAGTAGCGAGCAAGACATAAGAATTTAGGTCATTCATTCAGCGAATTCCTCCTGAATCTTGTAACGCTATGATTTCTTCTTCGTCTACTTTCGTCTGTGCAAAAAGTTTCAAAGAAGGTCTCATTTTTTTACGACGATAAAGTAAAAGGTACCAATCAATAGTACCTAGGAACGTACCTAGTGACAAGGATCGAACTTGGCTCGTAGTTGTGTAATGGTACCAGCACTTTTTTCGAATCCAGTATCTGCAATCATTTCAAAGGGTCGAAAATTTTTAGCTGTCCATTGCGTAACAGCCTTAACTACATCCCATTTACCTTCTGAATCAGTTTGTAGCATACTATCAATCCTTGAATATTTAATTTATATTAACAATCTTTAAAGCACTTGTGGTTAAATTTTAAGACTGCAAAGCATTTTTATTACGTTGCCTTAATGATCCTTTATTTCAGAAACAAAATTTTCAAACATTCCTTTCTCCGCGCTTGTTGGAAAATTCGTATTTCCCAGACTGAAGCCTTACTATATTCTCTCGAACTTCGTCCATGTCGAAAAATTGTAAAACAAAGTGTTTCTTAAACAAAACAGCCGAAATATTTGAACAATTTGCACGTTCAATGTAGCTCAAAGTTAGGAATGGCGGATCACAACTTTTTTATTTTGACAATGAACCTCAGGTGGGTTACACGAGTGACTTTATGAGCCACATGAGCTGTACTGATTTTGTATAAATCAAGTCGAATGGCTCTTAAAAACATGAAGAACTATGACTCCAATCATGCAGTACTGTAGAAAATATTAATGTAGAAATTCAGAATTCACTTTAAAAATATCAAATAGTTATTGAGATGCGGTCCAACCTGATTACTTAGTTTGGGATGACGTAAATCACACAAAAGTAATGTATTCCCAATAGAGGACAGTTTCTTAAGTTCTTAATAGTTCCAGCAAAAAACTAAAAAGCTTAATTTCGACTGCCTCCAATTATAGAATGAACTTAGTCAATATTTTTTTATTTATGCAAAAATACCATTCCTTTTTAGTTTTAAACGAACTTGGAAATAGATATAAATTTTTTTACATCTTAATACTTTAAATGTATCCATTTGGAACAAACAAGATTTTCTTAATATTTTTTTTCTACTAATTGTTTAAAGTCAATTCTAAGTGAAAATACTTTTGTTTGATCGACAACTGTGCACTCACTGGGTATAACGGAGCAGTTGGGGGAGTAGGAGTATATGGATCCAAGCTGCGCAGCGTATACTTGGACTCTCTTATCTGCTTAATTATGGTCTAATTGTGCACTGAATTCGTTTACATGTTTGTATAACAATATAATTAGTAACATCATGCTGCTTTTTAAAAACCTAAAGGCGTTTAAAATAATTTGTATTAACGAGCAACTGTACATTGCACTTTTAAAACCTAAATTTTGTAAATCTTAAATCAATCTTATCTTGAAGATTTTCCTGTTATGTTAAAAGTTTATGTTTAGTCTGATATAATAATATTTATTTTTCTTATAAGTCTAGTAAGCTTTAAAAATGTGATTAAAAAAATCAGATTAAATAAAATGGGACTTAAATATATAGAAATGAACTTGTATTTGAATGGAACATCCGTGAAAATTTAAGCTTTTTTTTACTCCTTATTTTGACTTAGATCTATTAAAATGTATTCTTTAAAAAGTATGTTTGAATACTAGCTGAATAATGTTTAAACATAAGTGGCCCTGTTTCATGAGTTGGATAACTCCCCCCCTTCCAAAATGGATCACCCGATTCATTATGAATTTCTCTTAAACGAACTTAAACGAACAAAAAATTGGTCTGGTCTTTATCTTTTAAGATTTCTTCTTGATTTGTATTTCCTTTTATTGAAATTTCTTAGTTTGTATATTCATCTTACAAAATTTCGTCTTGAGTTTTCCCCCCACTGGCCGTTTGTACGTTTTGTCTGGTTAACCTCTGCCTCCGTTGTAAAAACAGCTCCGCGCCTTTGCCAATGCAGTTGGCACTTGCCCCTGTATCCAATAAGGCTACAATCTCTTCGCCGTCTACTTTCGTCTTGGCAAATAGGCGGTTGTCATTCTTCAGGCTGATGATGGACGCAACTAATTTTCTTTTAAGTTCCCGTGCAGTCTCCAGGGTCGAAGTTTCTTTTTCTTCCGATTACCTTTTTTAATGATACCCGCGCGAGCCTCCTCGTACTCTGCCTTACGCTGATGCCATGTCTTATGAGACGATATCTGTGCGGGGTTTGAGGTCGCCTCTTTTATTGTCTCGGGGTGTCGTTTTTCTGACCGGTCGTCCCCGGCTCTCCGATCAGACCTTTTCGTAAAAAAGAAGAGTGAGTAGAGTGATAAGAGTCGTTTTTACCACAATAGTGACACTACGTTGCATGGAACCGGGTTTGGCACCCTGTTCCGTCTACAATTTTACGGTGACGATAAAAGTCCGCCGGCTTATTGCACGGATAGCAAAGGTATGTATAAAACGGGGACGTGCATTCTCCTCCGGGTTCTGTTCCCATTGACTCCAAGGTTTTCTTGTCCAAGTTTTGACGAAATGGATTTCCTCTTGCTGGCTTTATCATTCCAGCACCCTTCGGTGGCCGGTTGTTCTGAAAAGCCTCTACTTGGTAGTCATTGGCCTCATATCCTTCTACCGATTCATTTATGATCTCGTTAACGTGCCGCGGGCGCGAACTCTTGTCCTTCAACCATTTTTCGACAATTCCTTCCCTCTTAAACTCGGCTAATGTATATATGCTTGACGCCAACAAAAAGGCTCCCATTTGAAATTTAGGTTCTTCTTCAATATCTCCACAAGGTTGGATTCTGGAATCTTGTTTCTTAGTTTAAACTGCAAATTGTGCATCGCAGGCCTGTTCGCCCTCTCCCCCTCTTGGTCAATCGGTTTCCTCTGGACTCGAACCTCTCGAGCGACCTGGTCCTTGCCTGATTCAAGCGGATAGCGTTGGCCAGAGAAAACCCAAAAAAAATTAAGTTTGTTCCCTAAAAATGCTATGTAGGTCTTGCACGTGATTTGACAATATTATATACGGAATATAAAATTTTCAATTAAAACGCATTAAATTTTTCTATTAATAAAAAGAAAGACTAATGATTTTAATAATGATAAAGTCGCACGGCTATTCCGAGACAAAGTTCCGATTGAGAGGTCTTCTAAATTCAGACGGTCGCTATAATTGGGGACTTTATATGTGCAAGGAAAAAAATTAAATTAAATATGCCTGCGAAGAGGAATTTTAGGTGTGACCACAAACTATTTTTGATCTTTGTTCAGAAAAATTGAAAATTATGTCTGGCATGTAATTGTTATCAGATATGCCCTACATCTAGTATTCCGATTTTGAAATCGTAACCTTTAATACGTAAAAAAAAAATCTTCAGCTGTTAAAAGTCCTAGTTCTAAGGATGCAAAGAATCCTCCGTTGGGCGCCAATTCTGTTACCTCGGTGTATTAGTGCCCAGTCTTGGTCCGAGGGAGTTGCGTCCTGGGTAGGACGCTGGGTGCCGGCTCAGCTCGCCGGACGGGGTGGGTTTTTTGGAAACCACTCCCTCCCCTACATAACGAGAACAAATTTATCGTGCCTTAGGAAAAAGATAGAGACCGTCCAGTTCGTTTTGTCATTTGCCGTCGCTGCCCACAAGCTTCTCAAGTAGCTAGATCGTGGGCTAGATCGCCGCCGGCCACTGCAATGCGATCCCTTATTGTCAATGTCGTCAGTCGAAAGTTACGTCATTGTTCTTGACCCGAGTTTTTCCATTTGCGCCAGCTCCCTCCTTTTTTTAGACGTTTACCAAGACATTATTGAGTTCTGCTTCATATTATAATTTATTGAAAAGATTTTTCATTTAAAAATGTGCACATTTAATTGAAAAATAAAAGAGTAAATTAAGGTGCCAAATTAAACTGAGAAATATTCTACGCGGTGTATAACTGATAAGAATGAATAAAAATTTAAGACTAATATTTGGAGTTAATTTATAAGAATAATAATATGGATATTAAATGTTTAAATTGCACATAGAGCTAGGTATATATATATATATTTTATAAAGGTTTGCTTGACAGTAAGTCGAACACAACCCACTTACCCCTTCATTTCCATCGACGAGAGCTCTCATTGTGGTATTCTGGGTTTGGAAAATTAATTATACACATATGCATAAATATATTTATATTAGTGCAAATTCACTTAACATTATGACTAAACTGTTGGATTAATTTATATAAAAAAAATTATGTTAATTGTCATTTCTTGGGCAATTGTGCGATGTTGGTCTTATATCACAAACAGAAGCAAAAAAAGTTATTCGCTTTATTGCGATACGAATTGCGAGGAAGAGAAGAGTGAAAACGGCACTCGCGACGGTTGACGGTAGCACTTCTAGCTGAGGTTTCTTCTGGTGGTTCCAATTACAAATGAAAACTTTGGTCTTTGGCTTGCATTTAATTGTTTTTTTATTATTGATGGGTGTTGTTGATTGTTTTGCCGAAATTGAAATAATAATAGTGAAGTAATTGTTATTTTTGCACGGGTTGATCTGTTAGTGCTGGCTCCTTTCTGGCCAATCGGCGGTGGCAGCTAAATTTTTCTCCAGCTCGTGTCCGTGGTCCCGATGACTCTGCACAGATCGCTTGTACATCTGGAGGAAGTTCAGAATCAACATAAGGATCAAGAGTCCAGTAATGAGGCACAAAACATTGAAGACTTGGTTATGTCCTCCTTCTGGTCTACAATTACGACGTTGTTCACCACGTTTGCCGTATTGTCGGATGTCTTCGAAGTTGTAGAACCCATTATATATAAGTTATATTTCTATCGGGTTCTAAATTCGATCACTCGGATAGGTCCTCCGCGATTACTGTTTTTGCCAGTAGTGGACTTAACGCGGTTCCGCGGTCGTTTCTGTCTCGACTCTGGATTCTAAATTATCTTGCACTATGACTGCCCGATTCGCAATTATCTTGGACTGTCTCTGTTCGAACCTAAGGCGGGGGCTCTTTTATACCGGTGGTATTGCTTCCGGGTCATCTAAGTGTTCGCACTTAGGTACAGCATTTCCCGTTTTCTGGCTTAATGGCCCACTTCTGGATTCTGCTAGGTTTCATTTTAATTGCTGCGAACACCTATTGCCTGCTGTATATTCTTATGAATTGCTTACTCTGACCAATTCGTTGCTGGTTACTGTATTGGCCAATTTCGGTGTTTCGCCGTCTGCACTTCCCAGTGTCTATTTATTATATATTATATTATATATATTTATTTCTTTCTTGTTTTATTCCTTACCCCGCTCCCGTATCACGCTCGAGGGTCGTCTATGTTGATTCAGCATGGAATGCACTTGCAAAAAAAAAACTACGAGGAGCGATTGTAATTAGGTTGTTATTGCCCTAACGTGTGGCCTCGACCCATATCCTGGGATTTAGGAGTCTCACGATCTATTGTCTGAGATATCCGCGCTATTGTTATCATTAATTTGCCCTCAAAAAAAAAAATAAAAAAAGGTCAGGTGACAAATATATATATTAATATATTTTTTGTTTTTATTTATTTGATAAGATATGAATTTTTTTGACAAACGCCGTCTTGCTGACCAATTCGTTGCTGGTTACTGTATTGGCCAATTTCGGTGTTTAGCCACCTTCACTCCACAGGGTCTTCTGTATATGGTTATTTTATTTGTTATTTGTTATTTTTTTGTTTTTGTTTTTATTCCTTACCCCGCCTTAGCCCGCTCCCGTAACAGGATATGAGAGTTGATTCTGATAACGAGTTGCAGTAGTTCTGTGTTAGATTCTTTTTTATTTCACTCCAAAGTAATGGGGTGTCATACAGAAGATGCTGCATTCTCATTTGGTTGAACAATTTTATCAAGGGCGGTAAAGGGGGGTTTTTGTATATATATATATTTAAGTTTGGGTTGGCCATTGTTAATTCTTCCTCGTTATGTTTTTATACCCTTGCAGAGGGTATTACAATTTCAGTCAGAACTTTGCAACGCAGTGAAGGAGACATTTCCGACCCTATAAAGTATATATATTCTTGATCAGCACCACTAGGAGAGTCGATCTAGCCATGTCCGTCTGTCCGTCCGTTTCTACGCAAATTGGTCTCTCAGTTTTAAAGCTATCTGCACGAAACTTTCCTAAAAGTTGTCTTTCTATTGCAGGTAGTACATAGGTCGGAACGAGCCGGATCGGCTCGAAATTTAACGGTTTAAATTTCATCAAAATCGGACGACTATATCATATAGCTCCCATGGAGTCAATAAAAATATATTAAACAATTTTTTTAATTGTTTCTTTTTTTATTTTGTAATTTTTTTTAAATTCTTTTGACTTATTAATAATTTGACAGTTCAGAATAACGATTTTAGGAACTATCGAATTATTAAGCTGCAGATCATCATATGCTTTTTAACATATACGCAAGTAAATCATAATTTTAATGTTTTCAAGAATATTTAATTTTTGCAAAAGCTGCAAGGGTATAAACTTCGGCTTGCCGAAGTTTGCTTCTTTTCTTGTTTATATCTGGATTTAAGTTTGTTTCGTTCCCCATGTTTCTTTTCATAAACAACTTGTCCTACATGTCCAATCCTCACTTACGGAGCACTTGCATGGGGCAAACGAGCTAAACTCACCAGCATGCAAAACCAGCTAGGAAAGCTACAAAGACTTGCCTGCGTATGCATGACAGGGGCAATGAGGACCTAGAAGAAGTTTTGATGGAGCTAACACCACTCCACTATGTGATTGAAATCCAACGCAAAGCTACACTCCTGAGAATAAGCACTGAGGGCTCAGGTAGTGGTTGCATTCTAAATAACAGGGATGCGACTAATCTGTTAGGTGAGGTGCCCCTAATACTCCACCCTAGGGATGAAATGTCAGCCGAACTAATCTTCGAGCAGAACTTCACAGCACACCTAGGCAATAAGAAAGATTGGACCACATTGTCTGAAGTGCACCCGATGGCTAAACACACCATTGCATGGTACACAGATGGATCCCTGACACAACAAGGCACGGGCCCTGGAGTGGTAGGGCCTCGCATAAAATACCACGAATGAGGTATGTGCCATTAGACGATGTGCAGAGCTCAACATACAGCGTGGATACAAGGAAAAGGACATATCGATCCTTTCGGACAGCCGAGCAGCAATTACTGCTTTACATAGTAACAAAATCACCTCGAAGCTAGTCCTAGAGGTGAAGAGTAAGCTAAATATACTGGGCAGCCGAAACAGGCTGGCCCTCAGATGGATTCCGGGACATAAGGAGATATCCGGAAATGAACTTGCCGATAAAATGGCAAAACTAGGAGCCGAACAGCCCCTGATAGGCCCAGAGCCCTACTGTGGCATAGGGAGGCACACTATAAAAGAATACCTTAGGAAAGAGGAAGGCGCCATGAGACAAGAACACTGGAGAAATACCCCAGGCCTAAGGCAAGCCAAAACTCAAATAAATAACTATAACAAGAAGAGGTTCAAGGAACTTATTCAACTAGGGAAAAATTCACTTAGGATCGTGACCGGATTGCTAACCGGGCACTGTAGACTGAAAAGTCACCTAGGTGAGATGGGAATAACCAGCAGTAGAACTTGCAGATTCTGCGACATAGAGGACGAAACCTCTAGACACATCATTGCAGACTGTCCGGCGTTAGCAAGTATAAGATGTAAAATCTTAGGAACCAGAACTCTTACACCTGAGCTCCTAGGAAGAATCAACCCATTAAAACTCCTTGACTTTATTCGAGGAAGTGGGTTGATATCTGAGCTGTAGGCTCTGAATGGGGGTACAATAGATCTTACAGGTCGCGGTACACTGAACACTCCGATATTAATAATAATAATAGGTAGTATATAAGTCGGATCGAGCCGGATCAGACGACTATAGCATATAGCTCCCATAGGAACAATCGGAAAAATAAATAAAAAAAAGTATAACTTTGGTTTTTTTTATTTTTTTTTAGTTCTTTGAGATATGGTAATGGTTAAATATTTCAGAATTACGGTCTAAATTTCATCAAAATCGGACGACTATAACTTAAAGCTCCCAAAAAAAACAATAAAAATATAATTAATAATTTGACAGTTCAGAATAAAATACGTGCAAGTCAATCATAATTTTAATGTTTTCAAGAATATTTAATTTTTGTAATACCTGCAAGGGTTTATGAACTTCGGCTTTCTTGTTGTGGTTTTTAATTAAGCTGTCCATTTTGTTAGGCAAATTTTCCTTTACAACTTGTTTTTTATATCTGGATTTAAGTTTGTTTCGTTCTCAATGTTTCTTTTCATAAACAACTTGTCCGACATGATAATCTTTTTCTTTTCTGTTCTCATTATGTGTTTCTTACATTCTTGTTTTTTAAAATAATGGGAATATTATCATGATCAATTTAATATAAATGATATCAAATGGCTTTGCGTTTGTTGTGGAATGAATGCTTTGATTATATTTTTGAACGACTCTAACTATTTCGGAATAATTAGTTAAATTAAACTCCTCTTTTATGCAGCGAGCTATTTCTGTTAATGTCCAGTGTGCCATTTCAAATTTTCCGTTGTTAATAGAAAAAGATGTTTTTTCAATATCTGAGTCTATCATTAGGATTTGATAGAATCCTGATTTCAAATCAATTGTTGAACAAAATCTTGCCTTTCCTAAGTTGGCTAATATAACAGATGGGTCATGCATAGGGTATCTATCCGGTATTGTGTTCTCATTTAATTTTTTGTAGTCTACGAGTCTATGTTTAGGGCTACCGTCTTCGTTTTGACCCTTTTTAGGTACCACCAGTAGTGGTGAATTGTAAGGACTTCTACTCGGCCTTATAATATTTTCATTTAACATTCTATTGATTTCACTATTAACAAAATCTAAAACTGATAAGGCATTGGGATATTGTTTATCGTCGTTATTTGTATTTATTTCGCCCCGAATATCAGTTCTAAAAGGAATTTGTAGGTTTATTTTAGAGTGTTCCTCTTCAATTAGGTCAATTATTCTTTTCTCCAAATCTTCTATTTGATTTGAATTCAACATTTTAATATTATTCATTTTATTTCTTTCAGAATTCTTTGATCCCAAAGTAGTTACTTTTGTGGATAATTCTACGCCGGCTTGCTCAGGATTCTGTTATTCTAAGCTAAATAATCTTTTTTCCAACATTTGTGATTCCGTTTTAATTCCACTTTGAACTTTAAAGTATTTTTTTATAATACATATATTATTTCAATGGAAGGATAATTTTTCCTTCTGCTAGCGATAATTGGTTTAAAGAATTATCCTCATCGTAAAATAATTTTTTTTTTTTTCCGTTATAGTTGATAGTCCCTTTTGTCCCCACTGATAATTATTATTCTGACTCTGATTCCATTGATTATTTTTAACTTGTTGCGGAGATCTTTTATTGCGTCTCAAATAACTTGAATTATTGTTATTAGTGGTCTTTTGATTAAAAGAATTATTATTTTGTTCTGGGCCATTACTGTAATTTAAGTTATAATTTCTATAACTCATTCCAACGAAATTGTGAGCAAATTTTGCTCTCATATTATTACATTCCATCTCCTGTACAAACGCCATTGCATTAGGCAAGTCTGTTAGGTTCATGGAATACAGAGTCGATGATATTGGGCCGTTAGGGCCAGTTACGAAAACTCTTAGTGCACTCTTTTATTTTGACATTCGGATGGGATGGGTTAAATCTTTTGGATGTCCTGGCGCTAGTGTAAAGTGTAAATTCTTTTTTTCAATATTTTTCAACTTCAGGTACTAAACATTTCAAGAACCATACTTTAAATAATTTTGCAGTTACCCAAGCTTTGGGTTTTGCTTTCCAGTTAAATTCCTCTTCCTTAATGAACCCCTGAATTTCTTCTGGGTATGTGGTGGAAGCTCCATTATCGGCCGAGGCCGCTTCGCCCTTAAATTTGAGGCTATGAATGGAGAACCTTTTTAGCAACGAAATCTATGCTGGAAGAGGGCTCTCCATTTTGCTCGTGCAGTCCATAAGTCCTGAGTACAGCAAAAAAAATATGTATCGATATTTGGAAATCTAGTAGGAACTGGGTTTTAGCGTGTTAAAAGGGGGATGGGAGCAAATTTGTAACAGTGTAAGACCGAATTCGTGCTAAAAGAGTCCGTGTTAAGCGAGGGCCAAGTGTTTACACAAGACTACACCACTCGGCAGGTCCCTGATGAAACACTAAATTTTAAACAATAACACAACATTAAAAATTTCTCAGTTGTATAGTACATATCTTTATTTGCAATATTCATTTTTATTAACGACTATTGGACGCGATTTAATGTTAAAATTAAATTTTTTTTGGTAAAGCTAATTTTTAAGCTGCGTTCACTGCAACATCCACGTGTTTTTTTTTTTTTGTTTCTTGTACATATGCATTTTATTTATTGAATATTCTATGAATTGAGACTAACAATAAGTATATAAAATCTTTAATTAAAAACTATATCTGGCGAGCTGGTTTGGATGAGAATTTAGCTAGATGTGGTAGGACGCTTTTGCTTTTCATATTTCATCTTTTACGGGTAGAATGCCATGTGGATGTTGTCGTTCCGAACATACCAAGGTGCCCCAGTGATAGTTCTCAGAATTTTTGATTGTGCTCGCTGGATAATGTCGATGTTACTGCTGCTCGCGTTTCCCCACAATTGGGAACCGTAAGTCCAGACTGGCTTAAGCGTTGAATTGTAGAGCAGAACCTTGAAGTCCAGGCAGAGGGGGGAGCGAGCGTTTATGAGCCAATGGAGGTTATTGGATTTTAGTTTTATATAAATTTTCTTAGCTTCGGTATCTCTCCGCCATGTAAGTCTCCTGTCTAGATGGACGCCAAGGTACGTTACATCGTCAGCTTGTGGAAGTGGCTTGTTATTCAGAGTTAGCGGGGGACACGTTTGTCTGTTAAGAGTAAACGTTATGTGTTTACACTTTTGCGCAGTTATTTTTATACGCCAGTCTGATAACCACCTCTCCACTACCACGAGATGATTAGCTAGTTGTGCTGTTGCCTGAATTGGGCATTTGGACCGACTTAAGATCGCGGTATCGTCTGCGAATGTTGAAGTAGTTAGCCGCTCGTTCGTGGGAATATCTGTGGTGTAAAGGAGAAATAGAGTTGGACCAAGGGCGCTACCTTGAGGAACTCCAGCCTCTATCGTGTAATCGTCGGATATTGTAGTGTTGCATCTCACGGCGAAGGCTCTGTTGTAAAGGTACGATTCAAGTATCCTGTGAGTGTTTTCCGGTAGTAACGTTCTGATTTTATGCATAAGGCCATCGAGCCAGACTCGGTCGAAAGCCTGCGCAACGTCAAGGAATACTGCACTGCAGTATTCCCGAGACTCGAATGCAGTTCGTATTTCTGTTGTTAATCTGTTATTAATCTGTTAACTTGCTCTGTTGTTCCATGGCTTTCTCGAAAGCCAAATTGATGCGCCGGAATAATGTTGTGCTCTTTCAGATATGGGATAATGCGTGTCAAATGACATTTTTCGAGCAGTTTTGACAGACACGAGAGTAAACTTATCGGTCTATATGAGGATGGTATTGTGTGATCTTTTCCTGGCTTTGGGATCATTATGATTACCGACTTTTTCCATCTTTTTTGGGAAGTAGCCAAGTCGTGTAATCCCGTTTAAGAGTTTACAAATTACCTCAACTGCACAGTTTGGGAGTTCAATTAGCATCTTAAAAGCTATTAGATCACCGCCTGTGGCTGTGACCTCCTAAGTCATCGGAGGTGAACTGAGACTTAAAAGTTATTAGATCACCGCCTGTGGCTGTGACCTCCTCAGTCATCGGAGGTGA
The DNA here is from genome assembly GCF_025200985.1 of Drosophila gunungcola. Classification (NCBI taxonomy): domain Eukaryota; kingdom Metazoa; phylum Arthropoda; class Insecta; order Diptera; family Drosophilidae; genus Drosophila; species Drosophila gunungcola. The sequence goes on from NW_026453370.1 coordinate 58,658, forward strand.
ACTGAGATTTTATTTGGGCTAAAAGAAACCGATGTCCCTCTCCCCTATTTTATTATGAGATCTCTACTTCTGGTTTTAGTATGCTTGTCTTTCACGCGAACATAAGTATTAGGTTCATAAAAGGCATCTGTGGAATCTGCAGCAAGACCACCACCCCGTCATTGACGACAATCAGCAGCCGGACAAACGCTCCCGTGCGCTCAGTTCCATATACCACCATCTCGCCTGAAGAGTCTCTTATGGGAATTACTGTTTCGGCCGGCGCACTTAAACTTGGGTGGGTCCTCCACAAGGGATGCTTGTTGCTGGTGGGTGAAAGTTCTCAATGTACTGGCGTTGAGCTTTTTCTTCTTCGTGCCTTAGAGCCCTGGTAAGTCTGCGACCAGCTTCCTTAAGACTATTTTTTTAGGATAGCGATCTGCTGGTTTGCCAAGCACGCCTAAACGTCTTTTCTCCAATTTTGTTTGTGAGTGTTGATTTTGTGTTGGTGAGTGCTCATCCCTCCCTTGCGGTGTAGAGGCCTTGGCTGCTGAGACGAGTACAGGCTCCAGTGCATCGGCATAGCAGTCGATGTTGTCCTTGATGTTGAGCTGTGGAGTTAGTTCAATGTGGGAACTTACGTACTTTTTGATCTTCAGCCAGTTGGTTCGATGCGACGTCAGCCTGCAAGGGTGCTCGATTAATTCCAGGCTTTGAAGAAGAGTTATTAGCACTGGTGAGTGGTCTGATTAAAGATCCAAACGCGATTTTGCAGATATTAGATTGCGAGAAATATTTTTTGTCACAGCAAAATCAATTAAATCAGGTAGTTTTCTAGGATCTGTAGGCCAGTATGTAGGAATCCCTGGAGAAACATCGTCCAGTTTGTTGCATGTTTTGATGAGTGCATTATATAGTTGCCTTCTCTTAAGGGTCACAAGGCGGGTTCCCCAGTGTGATTGCCTGCTGCTATGAATTGCTCTCCAAGTGAATTGTGGAAGTCCGTGAGACTGTAAAGCGGGGTGACAAGGTTGCAGTTGCCCAACTGTAATTTTATCGATGTAGCTCGCGGATAATTTTATGCAAACCGTTGGTGAAAGTGGTGTTTGATGCGGTCTCTTATTAAGATGGCGGTTCCGCCATGATCTTTACCATCTGGATGATTGGTGCCGTAGAACGTGTATATGAAAGTTATATTTGATGGTGAAATGCGTTTCTGCCAGCAACATATTGTCGATGTGGTTTTCGTTCAGAAATTGAGTTATTTCAGGTATATGCCGTGAAACACCGTTGTCGTTTCACAGAGTTATTCGAAGGCTAGGCATAATTTATTTAGGCTGCTGAGTTGCAAGCATTTGTAACAATATATTTTGGTTTTGCATTAGAGTTTGCATGGTGGTTTTCATGAAGGACAAATTCCATCATAGTTTCCATGTTACTTTTTGGCTGTCCCATGGCCTGCTGTATGTTATCAATTTTCGGCTCTATGTGCTGGTAATTGAAGGGCCAAATGATGACCTCTGCGTTTGCGAAGAAAATTCGGTGTCGTTTGTGATTTCATGTAAATGTTCTGGCTTGCCGTTGTCGCTCGTTGCATTCGACTTTTCATCTCCTTGCAGACTGGACAGCCTCTGTAGTTTGCTGTGTAGTTTCCTTGGCAGTTTAAACACTTTTTAGTGAGAGAGTCTCCCTTGTTGGCAGGGCAGGGTTCGGAGCCGTGTTAGTTTCCACAAGCTACTCAAATAAACCTGAGGGTGCAGTAAGCCCTGGTGTGTCCGTATTCCTGTCAGTTTGTGTATTGCACTGGCCCGTTCCGTTTGTGCAGCTCTTCTACTGTGATCCTACGGGGCAGAAGGAACTGCAACTTGTAGTTCGGGAGCACTGCGTTTTTCGTTCAAAGTTCTGCTGTCTGGCTCCAGCTCGACCTTGAAAAGTGGTTGTGGCTTCTTGTTTTTGTTCATAATGTTTATAACATTTTGCTGGCAACCAAATATATGGGTATTTTTCAGAACATATTATATTAATATGATTTAGTGAAGACCTATTATGAATAATATTCATATATTCAAGTAAATTTAGGAAATTCATATGAAGGGAGTGTTTTAGTACTGTAAACATGCAGTTTAAGGACGGCGTGTCCAAAAACATATATATATTGGCTGGCAACCAAATAAATGGGTATTTCTCAGAACATATAATATTAATATTATATTGTGAATTGAATACCTATAATAAATAACATTCATATATATGAAAATGTTATAATATATCAATATTATTGATATATTATATATGAAATTTATGTAAAAAATATCAAATATTCCTTCAATTTCTACAAGTAAACTGAGAAAATTCATATGAAATGAAATGAAACGAAATGAAATGGAATTTAAGAAATAATATAACAGCAGCAGACTATAATAAGTTTAACAAAATTAATATGGATATTAAGAAATATATCTATATTCATTTGAGTAAATTGAAAATATCTATACAATGGGTTGCTTTATATAGTACACTAATAGATTATTGGCTGGCAACCAAATATATATCCATATATATTTAATTTATATGGATATTGAGAAATATATGTGATATATATATTATATGTGGTAAATTGAGGATATCCTTACAATGGATTGCTTATAGTATTAGTCTTAGTACTGTAAACATGCAGTTTAAAGACGGCGTGTCCAAAAACATATACATTAATATGATTTGGTGAATACCTATTATAAATAACATTCATATATATGAAAATGTTATAATATATCAATATTATTGATATACTATATAATAAATGTATGGAAAATATAAAATATTCCTTCAATTTCCTCAAGTAAATTGAGAAAATTCATATGAAGGGAGAGTTTTAATACTGTAAACATGCACTTTAAAGACGGCGTGTCCAAATCAATATTATTGATATATTGTATAATATATGTATGGAAAATAAAAAATATATTCTCTCAATTTCCTCCAGTAAATTGAGAAAATTCATATGAAGGGAGAGTTTTAGTACTGTAAACATGCAGTTTAAAGACGGCGTGTCGAGAAACATGTATAGGGGAGTGCCTGTTGGCTGGCAATCAAATATATGGGTATTTCTCAGAACATAATATATTAATATGATTAAGTGAATGCAGTTGTTTGGGCACTTCTTCTTTAGCTTTGGGATCTTTTAATTCTATGGCGGAGGTAATTTTTCTTGAATTTTAACTTGGCTTTCGATTGCAGGGTAGGTGGATGTGTGGGTGGTTGTGGTTTGACTTTTTCTTTCAATTATTAGACTTTTTATATGCTCAACTTCGGCGTGTATTTTTACCGAGTTGTTCCAGTTCAGTTTACTTCCGCTATTTAGTAGTTTCAGTAATTCAGCCTTTCTGGCTTTAAGTCTTTTAACCACAGCACTGCGTTTAGCACACATCACACTCTACTCACTGCGGTTGTTGTTTTCATTTTTCATCGGTCCTCCGTTTCACTTTTTACTTTAATTATTGCGGTGTGCCTCGGTCCTCCGTTGTCATCCTCGAATCGCTGTCACGGTCGCCATGTATTGTTTTATTTAAGTTTTTCCAAGTAGTAATTTCACGGTCGCCATGTATTGATTAATTTTTATAATTCATTTAATTTAAGAAAAAGACCACTTTTAAGTTTAATTGATTTTAGGTTTATTTAACTGGAGCGGCTGTAGTTGCCGCTTCCAGCTCTCAAGAGTTTCTTGTGTTTTACAAATTTACTTAGAAGCTAAAGAGCTCTGAGTCTCGTAGCTGCGCTGCCAACAGAGGAAGCGGAGGGACGGTTATATATTCTTAAATATATAGCTATGCTCACTTAGGCTGGAGCGCGGAGGTATATGCACATACATGAAGTCCGCTCGTGATACAGTTATGCTGACACTTGCACTTTCTGTGTGCGGGCCAAGGCATAGCGATCGGTTCGTATTTCGGCCACTTGGGTTAATGACCTAGACTTTGAATTATGTAAACACTGCAACAAAGTGTAACAGTGTGTACCCTTTAAGTACTTTGGTACAGTGGGTGCTCGATATATGTGCATATTACAAAATTACTTTGAAATATACAGGACATAGGAAAAATATCATTCCCGGTAAATGCCTCAAAATCGACAAAGGCATCAGCGACACCGTAGAGTTTATCTTACTGAGCACGGCCAAATACAACAAGTCTGTCCATTCGGTCATCGAAAAGAGGCCAATCGACGTGGTAGTCACATAATCGAGCGTCCCACAGTGCGAAATTCATGATAGGAATGCCCAAAATAAGCTTAGGAGCAGGGAAAATGCCTCCCGACAAAACAGAGCGTTCAATGTCGGCAAAGATTTCACCGTTATGCGAAGAGGAAACTGAAGAAGCAGACATGGGGACCACAGTCCTCATTAAGGGGAGGGTGGTCCACAAGGACATCCTTAGGTAGGCGAAGCACGACCATGTTGCCACTCAGTCGCGATCAAACACTCTCCGAGTCAAGACGTGCCTAAATTCTACGTGCCACCTATATACCTATCGGGTGTTAGTAATATAAGTAGTATGATAACCTACCTCGAAACGAAAATTAAAAAAGAAAATTTCCTCTATAAATCTCAACGAGATGGTCAAGTGAGAGTTATGGTTAAGTCAATTGATGAATACACGTCCCTCGTTAAAAATCCTGCTAGTGATTTTGTCAAGTTTCACATATATCAGCTTAAGCATGAAAGAGCATTCAGGGTAGTTATAAAAAATTTGCACTTCTCAACGGATATTGATGTCATTAAACGAGACGTTGAGTCCAAAGGTCACTGTGTTAGGAACATAAAGAACATTAAAAGCCGTGGACATTGAGCCAAACAATAATAACAAAGATATCTACGAAGTTAAGCATATTGGTACGCAATTGTTAAAATAGAGCCCCCTCATAAAGCAAAATACATTGTTCAGTGCCACCGTTGTCAGGAATTCGGACACACAAAATCCTATTGCTCTCGTAAGCATTCCAGCAAGCTATGTCCAAAAGATAAAGAACAACCAGCAAAATGTGCGAATTGTAACGAAGATCACGCTGACAGCTACAAAGGGTGTAGAGTCTATAAGGAGCTCATTTGTAAACAGTTAGCTACTGGTCGAAAGCAGATGCATAGCAAGGACCATAATAAAATGATTCTGCAATATTTCCAGCACCTATTCTGTCTGATAAGCCGACCCAACAACCAAATGGCTATCAATCATACGCCCAAGTTTCTGCAGGAAACAGTAAAACGAATACTTCTCTTGAAAGAATATAACACCTTTTAGAAAAAAAATTTGAACTCACCAATAACTTGCTTAACATGATTATGTTACTGGTTAATAAATTATGCAAATAAGTCTAAACTTAGGAATCTGGAATGCCAATGGGCTTTCCAACCATGTTAATGAGATATCCATATTTTTAAAAACAAATGCAATCGACATCATGCTTGTTTCAGAAACACTTCACCACCTTCACCAGTAAATATTTTTTTAGAGAAGTTGGATATGACACAATAAGAGCTGATCATCCGTCTGATTGAGCCCATGGAGGCGCAGCAATTCTTGTCAAAAATGGTCTAAAATTTAAAATCATGGACAGCACCAGAGAAAATGCTATGCAGGCTGCCACAATTGAGATTAAATGCATGCACGCAAATGTCTCAATCTCAGCAATATATCTTCCACCAAGAATTTACAATAAAAGAGCTCGATTTTAAGAACTTTTTTCAAGGACTGGGGACAAAGTTTATTGTTGGCGACTTCAATGCCAAACACCCATGGTGGGGCTTCAGACTCATTAACCCAAAGGGATCCGAATTATATAAATGCATACGAAACAATAATATAACAACTTTCTCAACTGGTAAGCCTACATACTGGCCCACAGATATTCGAAAAACCCCAGACTTGATTGACTTCGTAGCATTCTCTGGTATCACACAAACACACATTCGTTTAATGGAAAGTTTTGATCTTAACTCAGATCACTCTCCGATAATAGCGACATATATCACAGTAGCTCATATACTAGACAAGCCCTATAAAGTCATCTCTGCTTTCACAGACATTTACGCGTTTAAAAGCTACCTAGAAGAAGCCATAAGCCTAGACATGTCGTTAAAAACAGGAGAGGAAATAGACTATGCTGTGGAGCTTTTCACAAACACAATTCACAAAGCGAGCTATATAAATACGAATCACACCCACAGAAACCAACAACCAAGCCAACTGTACCTTACTACTGAAATTCGAGAAAAAATTCAACTCAAAAGGGATCTGAGAAAACGTTGGCAAGAAACTCACTATCCTGCTGACAAAAGGTTATACAACAAAGATGCATCTGAGCTTAAACAATTACTGTTTAACCTACGAAATGAATCTCTAGCGGCATATTTGAGAAACTTAGACCCTAATTCTAGCAACAAAGAGTATAACCTGTGGAGAGCAACCAAATATCTAAAGAGACCTGCAAAAAGAAACATAATCATCCGCAAAAGCAATGGAAATTGGTGTAGATCTGAAGATGAACAAGCTTGGGCATTTGCCCAATAACAGAAGCTGAAATAGAAAACTTTCTTGGGTCACCCTGTCAAATGAGCTTGCCTATTAAAATCCATTTTGACGAAGTTGTCACAGAAATTAAATGCTTAAACAATAAAAAATCACCAGGTCCGGATAAGATAGATGGCATCACTCTTAAAACTCTACCATCAAAATGCATACGGTTTCTCACGCTAGTATTTAAGGCTATTCTCAGGCTAGACCACATCCCAATGGAAATGTTCAGAAATCATTATGATCCTCAAGCCAAACAAGACAGAAACTGAACTATCATCTTACCGTCCCATTAGTCTGTTGACAATATTCTCGAAAGTATTTGAAAAAATACTACTGAAGAGGATGTTGCCAATTTTGGACAAACTTGCCATCATTCCTGAATATCAATTCGGATTCGGAAAAGACCACGGGACCACTGAGCAATGTCATAGGATTATCAACGAAATTGTATCTGCACTTGAGAATAAAAAATATTGTACTGCAACATTTTTTGACGTTCAGTAAGCTTTTGATCGTGTTTGGCACAATGGATTACTCTACAAGATAAAGAAATGGCTGCCTGATCCATTCTATTTATTAATGAGATCCTACTTGTCTAAGAGATGCTTCTACGTGCAGCAGAAAAATGATACGTCAACACTACTTCGCATAAACGCAGGCGTTCCTCAAGGGAGTGTATTGGGACCAGTCCTTTACACACTATACACGGCAGATATGCCAGTAACAAACAACTGCACCAGCCATTCTGGCAACAAGCTCATCTAGAGACGAATCATCTCATCTCTTGCAATGTGAGCTCAGTCTGATTGAGGCATGGTTCCTTCGCTGGAAAATTAAAATCAATTCCCTGAAGTCTGTCCAAATAACTTTTGCATTAAGACCAGGAAACTGCCCAAATGTCACACTTAACGGCTCAGAAATTCCACAAGATACCTGTGTGAAGTATCTTGGCATGCACCTCGACCGCAGACTAACAAGGAAACACCACATAATTGTCTTGTTATTTTAATTGTCTTTAAACAATTCGTTATAATTCAAGATATTGGTACAATTAAAATCTAAAATTATTATCAATAAAATAAATTATTATCATTAAAAAAATGTGGATTTTTATATTTGTTCCATTTACCTTTTCAAAAATATTAAAAGTATTTTATTATTTATTACTTGTTTAAAGACAATTAAAATAACACTGCGAATCATTAAAAAATAAATCAACCAAAGATCACTAAACATAACATTTAAAACAAGTGTCCTAAAAGCCCGCTCCCCTTAAAAGCAATCGTCGGTAGGGTATGCAGGCACCAACCGCTCGCAAGACATCGACAAGAACTGATTTAGTTTGAAGTTTTCTCAACCACTGAAGAGCAGTCGGTGTTTCAAGTGACACGACTGCGATATGCCCTGTTCTCTATAAATTCGAATACATACATATATGTAAAACATTTTACCGCTACCACTGATTTGAATTTGTAAACAAAAATAAAATGTATGCTGAAATATTAAATAAATATATTAAAACATATAATATTCACATTTTTTTCATAACCCTATAGTAAATACGCCCATATTCTTAGGGTACCAAGTTTGAAAAGTGGCAAAAGACAAAATATTCTTGATGCGCCGAAATGAAATAAACGCACACATGCTCCCGTGTATGAGAATGCATGATCACGCATACATACAGAGACGAATTCAAGCGCAGGGCAACCTTCTTCAAATAGCGCCTCTCTGCGACTGAACGACTGAACTCGTGCAATGAGTGCGCGAGCATAAAAATGAGAATAAGAATGAGAGAGTAAAAAACCCGAACGCACACGAAGTGCATGGACCTGCTGCTGTGAGAACGGTGGACCTTCCGCGGTCCGTTTTTTTGTGTCCAAATGCGTCGTATGAAATGACCAGTCTATATGTTGTATGGTTAGTGGGTAGGCGAAGCACGACAATGTTTCCACTCGTCTGATAATTTTTGAAAATTTTTTCTATCCTTAACATCGGCACACGTCACTGACTACTCGCAGGCCAAGTACATTCCCATCATTGATAGAGTAATTTTAGTATGGGAAGAATTCGGATTCGTGAGACACTCAGTGAATCTTTTAGAGTATATGGCGTGGTGGAAGAGACTGGTGACATAATTAACATGTTTCCCCAGTCGTACATGCAAAAGCTCTTGAGCGTCGATTTCGCTCACCTGCGTGACCTGCATGAGTCATTGAGCATCCACCATAGGTTAGCTAGGAGTTTCGACTTCCTGGGAACGGCGTTAAAACTAGTGGCGGGAACGCCAGACGCACAGGATTTTGAAAAAAGATAACTAAACCAATTCTAACTTATCAATGCAAACAATAGACAGATAAATATTAACGACAAAGTACAAGAACAAATCACTAGTATCTCCGCCACTGTCAATCAAACTCTGAGGTCGGCTAAAGAATCGCAAACTGACTTGGGACACCTATAGGAGATGTTATTGTCTCGGAATAGGATGATTGCAATGGAGCTGCAAAATTTATTGCTAGCAATAGCTCTTGCTAAAATCAATATCGTTAGCCCTAGCATACTAGATCATGCAGACCTGGAAAGTGTGTGGATCGAGGAGCCCACAGATACCCCCATTAATGATATATTGTTCGTTGCGACCGTGTCACCTGGAGCCACATTTTGCCAACTGGCGCTGAGAAGATCATACACCCAGGAACTCCACGCTGGAGGTTTTGCGCACAGCGATATCCAACACAGCGATTTGCATCCCGAATCATCATCATAAACGATCACCCGGCTCGTGTGAGTGTGGACAATGGCACTTACGTCCACTTATGAGGAACTCACCTCATCACCTTCATTGAGAGTGCCACGGTTAATGACACCGGGATACGACATACTTAGCATTCCATACCTTCACCGCTTGAGTGAGCGTTACCTGGAGCATATTAAGAAATTCGGGGAGGATATCAATGACTATCGCTCACACTAGATTGTGATAATAACAGGAGCAATTTGATCTGCATCTTCCTCACTTATCGGCGAGTCGCCCAGGCCAGGAGATCCACAGCCCAACTAAGGGATTGCCCAAACAGGGTCGGCCGAGAGCGGCCGTAATCCTGAGGGGGGAGTAGTTAACTAAGTTAACCGGGCGACGGCAATGACCGATCGTCCGACAACTCGCTCCGGCCAAATTGCTGACACAGCGTCTCGCCGGAAGCCCGTGCATAGCCGGCAAGCACTACCCATTGGAGTGGCCGCTATGAGTTTCATTTATGTTAGCTTTAAGTTCAGTTCTGATTTGACATTCAAAGAGTAAAGAGCTACTGCTCATATAAACTTAACTACGACAATCTGTCGTTAAAATCTAAAATCCCTAGGTCAGCAGGTAAAGAAGGGCAGTCCCCTTCCAACATAGACTTCCTAATTCATCTTTGGGAACTGTTCGGCCAGCCGGCCAATAGCCAGCAGTGAACCTATCGTCCACCCCCATAGAGGTATCATCAACTGCGAGAGACCACCCGAGAAGACAAGAGAAGCCGCCGTTTACCGACGGCAATTCGCTGTTAATCTGACCTAATTATTCTATTAATTTACATCAACCATGCCTAGAATATGCTGAAGAAACTAACCATACACCATATGATGGCCAGGAGATAAGGATTCCTGGGTTCAGCACTTAAGGTCGTGGCGGGCACGACCGACTCGGATGATCTCTATAGGATTAGAACAAACGAATAGACAGGGTATAATTAATAGGCAAATAATAGACAGGCTTATAATTAACACAGAAATACAGAGTCACATTAATATCCTCACAAACACAGTAAACAAAATTCTTAAGGAAAAAAAGGACGGGTTAGTTGACTCCGGTCGCTTATTCAAAACACTTCTTGCCAGATATGGAAAACTCATTTCTGAACTTTAAAATTGTAAGTTAACAACCAGCTCCCAGCGTAAACTAGGCAGGGCAATTTTAGATTTTAATAATCCATTTTTATATCTTTATATATCATTTTATATTTTATAAATCACTTAATAATCTTTATATATTATACCAATATGTCTCACGTCTGGCCACCCTAATATTGTACCACCCTTATAGAGTCCAAGTTCTGAGCCAGCAATGTGCACCGCTATGGGCAGTGCCTTTATGCTATTGGTGGCCTTGGTACTTGGTCAGCGTAGATGCTACGAGCATCCGGCCATACGTCTTACCTTTTGTCAACTTATTTTAGTTCACGTTTCTATTCCAATAAATAAAGGGCCAAAGCTCTTCAACTTAAACTCCGGCGATCGCCGTTATACCCCGACTGAGTCCCAAGGCCAGCGGGTGAAAGAGGGCAGTTACCCTCTCAACCTAATCAACGTATTTCTACAGTTGATGTCACAGGCCAACTGCCTCCTTCTATATCAATTGCACCTAGGACCACTAGCGGCAACCACGGTCTACCAAACCCCCTGCCACGGACTTATCGACAGCCGGCTTCACCCCCGTCACGGAACTATAGCCAGCCGGCACACAAATTACATATTTGGTGCCCAACCAAAGGAATAATATTAATATTTTAATCTTCGAACTCCACCCCTAAGTAGGTTAGGGACGACGCCCTTCATGCATTCATTGCAGGGCTTAGAAGACCACTCAAATCACTCGTGCTGCCAGCACAACCCAAAGACCTTCCGTCCGCACTAGCGCTAGTGCGGGAGGCTGAGAACAGCATTGAAAGAAGTGCGTTCGCGGCATCTTACGCAAAAGCCATTGAAGACAAGTCCCCTTGTAATGAGGGCAATAGACGCAACAATAAGGGTCAGGGAAAGCAATGGGGAGGTGAGGATAAAAATCCACACTTCATCCCTAAGCAGCGCCAAGGCAAGCCTCATGAGGACAACCTATGGCCGAAGCGCAGGGATCCTAAAACCGTAAACCAGAATAAAGTTCAACCCATGGAGGTAGACCCCTCGACGGCCAAATTCGGGCCGGAAACAAGCTGGGGGAAACCACAGAGTAATAACAATTACAAAAATCAGAACTCGTCTCAGCGTCAATCGGGCCAAAGACGCCAACGCGTTAATAATATAGCCCAACCCCAACAGGAGGAGGCAGGTTACTCCGCCACAACTGAGGCTGAATTTGCCAAAATTGATGAAGACACTGATACTGCCAATCACAATGATATCTCGAGCTAAACTACGCTACAAACGAATGGGAATTGTTAGCTATGTTGGGTTATAGGGAAATAACGAAAGGAAATAATGTACGAAGGAAATTATTACACAAATAATTAAATACTGTGACATTTGCCTAACACTTCAAATAATGATAGACAACCTTTTTTTCAAACTCCACCGGGCACCAACAGGACCTTTAGACGTTATCCATATTGACATTTATGTAATCAACAATACAAATAACTTGACCATCATTGATAAATTCTCTAAATTTGCACAAGCCTATCTACTAGCTAATAGAAATGCAATTAAGGGAATAGCAGCACTATCAAAATTTTTTAGTACCTTCGGACTACCAAAAAAAATTGTCTTTGACCAGGTTGAAGAATTTTCGGGAAACCTGTTCACCGATTTTCTATCCCAGTATAATATAGAAATTCACATTACCTCATTCCAACAATCAACGGGAAACGCAACCGTCGAAAGACTCCACTCGACATACACGGAGCTCTATAGAATAATTGATAACCGCAGAAAGGAACTCCAACTCCAATCTCATCACGCGGAGATATTCGCAGAGGTATTGACAACATATAACAACGCAATACACTCTAGTGCTGTTCATACACCGTTCGAACTTTTTCATGGCAGAACCCACATGTTTGAAAAAACCATAAAATTCGAAAGCCACCATGACTATTCGGCAAAACTGAATGAATTAAGGAAAGAAAAAGGAAAAAGGTTAACCAAACTATACGAAGATAGGGAAACACCAATCCAAGTCGAACCCGACGATGTCATCTTTAGAAAAGAGAATAGGAGAAACAAGCTAGCACCTAGATTTTCCTTACACAAAGTCAGGGCTGATAAAGGACATTACTAACAACCAGACAACAAAAATTACACAAGCAGAAAATAAGAAAGAAAATCAGGAGAAATAATAACACTCAATGAACTACTTCATTCCAAAACTACCCATTCCGCCACTCAACGGATCTTCACCCCTCGCCTTCATTCATCTGGGAGACGCTCGTATAACACAGAGCTATACAGTTCTAACCCATGTCGTAGATGTCCAAGAGTTTAAAGTATGCCTTTCCGGAATAAAAGACACCGCACACATTGTAGCGGACGCATCGCCGCCCCCCAAACCTCAGCGACTCTCACAAATGGTCATTAACCCAAACACTGGATACATAAACGTAGAGTTTGAGAACCAATGGAAGTAAGCAGAACCAACACTTAACAGCTATGCGAAACCACAAACAAACCAACACATCAGATACGCCAAACCTGCCAACTATGCAGATTCTCATTCTCCACTCGAATCTGCTAGATATGCGAATTCCCAATCATACCATTTCCATTCCCATATATTCCACTGTTAACCCATTGGACTCAACTCACAGTATACCACGACACTGGAAGCACCCATTGGACTCGACCCTCAGTATACATAGATACTGTAATTCGCGCACTGAAAAACAAGTGTTTCTTTTTTCACTCATTTACAAGCCAACAAAAATCATTTGTGTTCTAGCTTAAAAATAATAACATGCTAAACAACGCAACGGCGACCAAGAGCAGCAACCAATAATATCAAAGAACGTCGGCAGAGACGCTGGCAGCGATGCAGCAACGCGTAGCTATAATCAATAATTGTTTAACTTCAGTAAATTAGTGCTTAATCCAACTCAATAAAGAGAAGTTTGATTTATTTTTAACACAAAATCCTAATCAATTTTTAACTGGCGCTCGAACAGGGACCTAACTTAAGCCGCGAAAGGATAACAAGTTTGGCGTCTCGCGAAGTTCGGAAAGTAATGAAATCTGACGTTTCATTTCGAACCTCCGCCTAATCAGTAAGAAGTAAAAAACCAAAAATCCCGAAACACGGAAGTGCAAAAGTACCGCTTGAAAAACGCCGCAAATCGTCACTCCTGAAAAAAAACAGGACTTTTAAACACTGGAATAATCAAGCCAAATTTTATCACCGTGATCCCTTTGGTATCCGTTTGAAGGGAACGTGAATTGAAGTACAGAGAAAGCCCCTTTGTAAACTCACACTCAGGAGAGATTAGCTGCAGCGTGGGATAAAACGGAATACGCCGAACCTGTCATCGCGAGAGCACGCTTAGATATGTTACTACTGTAAGAATAGTTTTAAGCAATGTATTAAAAACAAAAGCATACAAATTATTTAAAAATTAAAATTTTTTTAAAGAACAAACTAAAGTTTTACCCAATTATAAACTGTAGGAGACACATTTAATAATTAAAAAAGACCCAAAATATAGAGAAAATATAATCACCACACAATAATTACTTAAATCCACCCCATAATAAAAAAAAAACCCCCCACACTCTAGTTCCTTAGGCAACAACTTCCGAATTCTGAGTAATTAAAATTAAAAGTAAGGTCAACCTTTCAATGCTCATATATCCTAACCCAAATGATTGAACAATTACATGAACAAACCAGCAAATAATGAATATGCAGGGAAAAGATCTCTCAGCGCCGCTAATGTCCAAAATCATAATAAGATGCCAAGACTGTTCCATATTCAACCAGACACAGAAAGTACCGCGCAGCAACATTCAGAGGTAGTTACATCAAGTTCAGAGCAAAATTATTATCAGTTGGTAGAAGAAAATAACGTAAACGAAATCAAGGAAAAATATGCAAAGCGATACCGAACAGCAAGAGTACATACACTACCTTTCTTTAAAGTTACCACGGGGAACGGAAAAATTCTAAAGTTCTTAATCGATACGGGGTCAAATCAAAATTATATTCAAAACCAATTAGTACCAAATCCAAAGCCAAATGAGAACACTTTTTCAGTTAGTTCAGTCGGAGGTAACACTAAAATAACACAACACACAATACTTAAGCTCGCTAATATTTCGGATACACCTATGAAATTTTGTTTACTAGACACACACCTTCCACGGTATTTTGGACAATGACACCATGAAAAGCCTAGGAGCAATAGTATATGTGAAAACTAATATAATAATTTTCGGAAATAAACGCAAAATTAAACTCATCAAGTAGCGGCAGAACCAGTAAATACAGGACTTTATGAAATACGAAAACAAGTTTAATTACGTACCGGATATTGCATTAGGACTAAAACAACTAAAACATGAAATCAAGGGAATTTATTTAAGACAAAGATAAAAACGAGGATTAACTAATATTGTAGGGACTTATAAATACTTATTTGGAACATTAACAGCAGACGAAAATTTACAAGATCGAGTAATTAAATAAATAGACAATCCGAAGACATAAAAAGACTTGTTAAAGATGAAGAAGAAATGGGTGCATTACACATTTTTAAATATTCATTAAACATTTTCTTGAGTATATTGAAGATTTACAAATGGGATTGCAATAACAAGAACAGGAATATTCGATACCAAAAAAATTATAACATGAGGAGTTGGATGGCATAGACGAAGAAAAACGTGTATCAATCAAAACATCAGCTTGGATAAGTAGTCAGACCAAAGACATTTTTATTTTTATTTCATAAATACAATTGAACCGCAAGTCAGCCATATGACCGAGTCACAGAAATCAATAATAAAACTCCTCGTACAAAGTCACGAAACCCTCTTTGCAGACCCCGATACAACGTTAGCATACAAAACTAACGTAGATCAGAACTTCATCAGACTCCCTAGTTTACGGAAAACATTACCCATACCCAATATCACTCAAACAGAAAGTAGAAAAACAAATAACAGAGATGCTAAGAGATGTATTATAAGACCTTCAAGATCACCATATAATGCACTAGTCTGGGTAGTTCCGAAAAAGTTCGGTCAGTCCGAAGAAAAAAGTACAGATTAGTAATTGATTATAGGAAACTTAATGAAGTTACTATCTCAGATCAGTATCCCATTACCGAATTTGGCGAAATTATTGCACAGCTTGGGGACAACAAGTATTTTTCGGTATTACATCTTAAGAGTGGTTTTCACCAAATACCATTGAAAGATACACACATAGAAAAAACAACATTCGTGGTAAATGGGGGAATATATGACCTTGCGAGACTCCCATTCGGATTTAAAATTCCCCATCCATTTTTCAAAGAGCATTAGACGACATATTGAGAGAATACATAGGGAAAATTTGCTATGTAGTATGTTGATGATATTATAGTCTTTCGCAAAAACGAAGTGGAGCACGGCAAAAATTTGGAACGCTACAAAACGCAAATATGAGGGTTCAAATAGACAAATGACATAGAAAAAAACGGCATTCGCGGTAAATGGCGGAAAATATGAATTTACGAGACACCCATTCGGTTTGAAAAATTCCCCATCCATTTTTCAAAAAGCATTAGATGTCACCAACGTACACATTTTTCCCTATTTATTCTCTCAATATGTCAAGTCTTTTTGAGTCCCGACTTGGCTTAAGAGTCTTTATCGTCGTCATTCAACTTGGGAATTTGAAGATTTACCTCAATTATTTGTAATATCTATATTTTCCTGATTAAACAAAAAAGTGTGACAGGCGTGTGCCACTATCAAGGTTAATTGGTATTTAATTACTTTGGAACGGGCCAATAAGATAAGTCAGTAAATGGCAGGACAGGAGATGAAGGTAACGTTAACAATACCGCCTAATAGGACTGCAAGTGCTTCAACCTTAGCCGCAATACAGGCCTGGAGAGCAAGGCAAACCGTGACAGCTAGCGCTCAACAGGCACAACCTCTGACAGCCATGTACAGGGAAAAAGCCTTGGACACTTTTGTCAGAGGCCTTAATGGAAACCTGGCACAATTGCTGGCCATTAAAGAACCACATGACTTAGGACACGCTCTACATTTATACAGTCTGCTAGAGAACCAAAATGCTAGGAATAACCAGACACCAAAAACTCCGAATTTAGGGAGGGCATGCTACCAACCAAACCCCAACAACAATATCGGATGGTAGCCGTCAAACAAAATTTCCATCCGCATAACCCAAACCAATCTGGAAAACACCCAATAACTCAAACTAACCAATTCAGATCTTATAGTCAACCTTATACAAACCAATCCGGTGCAGTACCGCCCTATAGCACACCAAAACCTCCCCCACGACCACATCCGAAACCGGTACCCATGGACGTCGATCAGTCAGTTCGATCGCGTCATATAAATTATATGAACAAACCAGCAAATAATGATTATGCAGGGAAAAGACCTCTCAGCACCGCTAATGTCCCACATAATAACAAGATGCCAAGACAGTTCCGTATTCAACCAGAGACAGAAAGTACTGCGAAGCAAAATTCAGATGAAGCTACATCAAGTTCAGAACAAGAGTATTATCAGTTGGTAGAAGAAAATAAGGTTAATTGGTATTTAATTACTTCGGAACGGGCCAGAAGCGAATAATGTCTGCGCTGATCATGCAAGGTAACGAAATCCAGATTACAGAATAAAATACCCAAATAACTAATCTACAAACAAAAGTAGCAGAAATAAGTGAATCACAATCAGGTAACTCACAAACAACCGGAGATACGCCTGCACAAAGCAGCACTACTTTGCCGGCAATGAGAGTCAACTTAATACCGAAACAGGAGTTCCGGGGTCAGCATCGCTGCCAGGACTTATTTCTATGGACCAGCATAATCTGAATGACTCGGGCAGACGGAACAGCAAGAGTGCATGGGAAATATCATGCCCTGAGCACCGACCAACAGAGAACCATAACATTAGATTGGACAAGTGGAATCTTAAATGTGATGGGACCAGCAGAGGGATGTCAATAGAACGTTTTCTCTTTCAAGTCGATCGCATGAAAGCTCTGTATGGGTATACCGATTCCGAGAATTTCACTGTCTACTTACTGGATCTGCCAGCAAGTATTGGCAAATGCTCGAAGCAGACGATCATTTTATTGGCTACCACTCTTTAACACGAGCAATGACCAGAGCCTTTTCGACATCTGAGAACGACTATGTCACCATAATATAATTAATAGAGCGACGACAGGGATATAACGAGAGTTTGGAGGATTATATTTCTGCAATGCACAATTTGCATTTTTTTGTGGATATATTGAAGGAGAACCTAAATTCTGGGAGAAATATCTACATTATATCCACACTAGTATAATCATAGTGTCCTTTTTTGGTATAGAGACTGGGCCAATTTCAATTTGATGAATTCCCTTAGCAAGGTCTTCTGTTGTAAAGTAATGACATTTACCTAATTTATCTAATATTTCATCCATGTTTGGAATAGGAAATTTATCATTTATAGTTATTTCATTGAGTCCTCTGTAAGCAATGGCTATACAAAATTTGGGAATGCATGATCCATCCTTTTTCTTTGGTACCATTACAATAGGGCCACAATAAGGGATTTTGATTTTCTAATAATACCTTAATTTATCATTTCCTCATTTTTATTTTTCTACTTCTGTGACATACATGTAGGGATATCTATATGGTTTCCTACAAATTGGTTCTTCGTGTTTTGTTTATATTAAGTGATTAATTTCGTTCGTGAAATCAAATTGTCACATTCGCGAAACTGAATAACAAAATACCTGGACATTAAATAATAAAGTTCAGTTTTTTCTTCATTATTTAAGTGATCGTCTCTTAAATAATTATGCGATAAGTCAGTTTTCATGGCATATTTATATTCGTCATCATTTATTATATTTGAAAAAGTTTGAATACGTTCCTCTGTTATATTTACCATTGGGAATTCGTAATTATTTAGATTAATAGTGTTTCTCATAAAATCAATTTTGGCTGTGGTTTCTTTTAGAATTTTTCTTTCTATAAGAATATCAAAATGATGTGAAAAGTTTTCTAAGAACAATGTTTGTTTAGATAAAATATTTTGGATATATTAATCTAAAGTTACTGATTCTCCTTTCGTTTGGACATTTCTCAAAATATTTTTAGCTGGATATTTTAAAAAGTTTTCGACTATTAAATTTATGCTTGAACCTTTATCAATGGTACAGAGGCATGGTTTGTTATCAATTTTTATTTTTATTGCGGTGGTGTTTCTTCCAAGGCTGTTGTCTGATTTCATTTTCAATTGTCACAGTCTTACGTTGTTAACCTGAATCTGAGGTTCGGGCACGTTTTTGGGAAATATTAGTACTCTGAGTACTCTGGGTATTTTGTACGTGATGATTTTGGAAGGATCTAGGATAATATTGATTACCAGTATAACTATTATTATAACTGCTCGTATTAAAGTCGAACTTGTTCTGTCTCTGTTGGTTGTTATTATATCGAATTTGGTTGTTATTATTTTGGAATCTCTCTCCTTGACTATTATCTGACTGTTTATTTGGGTTTAAGATTCTTGATCTAAAGTATTGATATTCGTCGTCATCATTAGAGTTTTGGGACGAATGCGAGCGGGTATTTAAAGGTTTATATAAGTTAATTTCCAGGATAATTAAAACCCAAAAATAAGTTTTGAAGGTTTTTTTTGTTTGAAGTTCAATTTAAGACTGACTTTATTCATTTCAAAATACCCTGATCTAAGCTGTGGGTTGGGGCAGCGACGTCGAGGTCGCGGAAGAGACCGCGGCGGTGGCCTAGCTCTGATGAAGTGGCTGAAACTGCAAGGTTTGCAGAATAAGAATTTTGATATTGCGATGTGGCTACTAACCGGATGCGGGTGTTTATGTTATTTAACTTGCGGGTTCTTGACCGTTATATTGAAATGTTGCCATTGACAATGTTGCAATATTTCTCGGAAAAAATGAAGAAATATTTCTGTGATTAACTCTCCCTCCTTAAAACCTTCTTGTCCTCAAGAGGTGTTAGAAATAGGGAATATTATTAAATTCTGGAATTATTCTTTTAGGAATGGATATTATATTAGTTTTGTTGTTTAAAACTTGTGGTGCTGGTTCTTGGATATGTAGGATTACTTTTTCTTTTCTGTTGCGCAAATTAATGTAACTGTGGTTATACGGTTTATTGTAGAATCATTCTGTAAGGTTTGTAAGTGCTCGCTATTTTTTATATGTAGAGCTTCCAATGCTTCTAATGACAGAATTTGTATGCGTTGTGCTTGCAATGGGGTAATTTGAATTCGTGGGATTTCGGGTTTCATAATTATTTTCTCTTTGCTTTTAAATTTTTTGTCCATTTATATTTATAGTTTCGTTTAAAAATGTAATCATGAAAGTTCCTCTGAGTTGATGTGAAATATTGTTTGAATTTAGGCTGCCGTTGAAGTCATTTAAGAGTAGTATGCCATCGTCTATTTCTTCTATTGGTTCAATGTGGTCCGAGTTACTATAATCACACAGCGATTCCTTTCCCTGAGCTAATTTTGAAATACATTTTGAATTACTTAAATTAACAATTTTTATTTTTTACAAATTTTGACATAGTTTGAAGTTTTACAATCATGGGTAGACCTAGCATTACATTGTTGGATACAAAAAGTTCATTAGTTTCTAAATGTATTATTAGTTGGTTTCTGATAACAGGCTTTAAAAGAAGATTTTCATAATTAGTTGGTTCGAGTTCAGGTATTTTTATTAAGTAAATTATAGTTGTTTTATTATGTAAGACAGACACATCAACGAATTCCAGCGTCTCCTCAATTGAAAGCGAGGTAATGTTATGTTTCTGAGATATTTTATTTATTTCGTTAAGCTCAGGTTCGTTTAATAAAAGAGTATTAATTACGTTAAATTTGGCCCATTGTTTTGCAAATTTAATGTTTCCTATTTCTTCTTTTATAAGTCTAACTTGTGTTTGCAAGCTTGACGCAATGTCATTTTTAAAAAGTCTGTCTTTTTGAATTGAATTTGCTAGCATATTAGAAGTGGTTGTTAAATTATTTATTGTCTTGAAGCTGATTATTGATAATAATTTGGTCGTTGTTATTTTTAATTAAATTGTTGAGGCTACTTTCTATCATAACTAAATCTTCATAATCTGGGTTACCTGCGATATATTTCCAAGCTGAGCCAATTATATTTATTGACCTAGCTTGACGTTTTTTTGTTGTTAAGGTAAGTGTGCTTAGAGCAGAAAGTGATTGAATTATTTCGTGGGTCAGAGTATGATAATGTAAACTATTTTTTAATCTGTTCATTGTGTGTTCTCTTATTTGTAGTAGTTCCGTTTCAGTCTGTTTAAAATGTATGAGGTGAATTAATTTTATTGTTGATATCTGTAATTTTCCTATACCCTTATGTATTGTTATGGTATGTGCATCGGTATAGTTTGTTATTTCGGTGGTCGCGATTGCCATTGGTATCAGCGTTATTAAAAACAACATCCTGTAATTACAAAAATGTCTCATTAAACAACGGTATTGTTGGGTTATGGGCCGATCCCTCACGAACGGACTGATAACACCAAGCAGACAACAACTGTAATTGTTATGGGTAATCTTATTATACCCTTGCAGAGGGTATTATAATTTTAGTCAGAAGTTTGCAACGCAGTGAAGGAGACGTTTCCGACCCTATAAAGTATATATATTCTTGATCAGCATCACTAGTAGAGTCGATCTAGCCATGTCCGTCTGTCCGTCTGTCCGTCCCTTTATATGCAAACTAGTCTCTCAGTTTTTAAGCTATCTGCATGAACTTTCCCAAAAGTTGTCTTTCTATTGCAGGTAGTATATAAGTCGGAGCGAGCCGGATCGGAGGACTATAGCATATAAAAAAAAAAATTATAACTTTGCTGTTTTTTAATTTTTTTTTAGTTCTTCGACATTTAGTAATGGTTTAATATTTCAGAATTATGATTTAAATTTTATCAAAATCGGACGACTATAGCATATAGCTCCCATTGGAACAATCGGAAAAATAAATGAAAAAAATTATAACTTTGGTGTTTTTAAATTTTTCTATAAGTTCTTCGACATATAGTAATGGATAATATTTCAGAATTACGGTTAAAATTTCATCAAAATAGGACGACTATATCATATAGCTCCAATAGAAATAATAAAATTATATAAAATAACTACCTAATAATGAGCTGCAAATCATCATTGCTTCAATGTTTTAGACATATACGCAAGTAAATTATAATTTTAATGTTTTCAAAAATATTTAATTCTTGCAATAGCTGCAAGGGTATATAAACTTCGGCTTGCTGAAGTTTGCTTCCTTTCTTGTTTATTATTATTTTTTATTTTAAGTTTTTAGTTTCGGACTGACGTGGACATAGATTTCCTAAGAGTTTCGGACTTAGTTACCTTTAATATTACTTTTATGAACTACTCTTCCTGCTTCTGTTAAAATAGTTGTATTCCTATTTTCTTTAACAATTTCTTTTTCAAAACGTGGGGATAATTTAGAGCCTAGTCTGGTATTTTGTTTTACAAATATTTCTTGTCCTGGTAGATATGATCTTATAGGTTTCTTTCTTATTGTGGTTTTCTAAATCTATCAATTGTTTTTGTTAAGTTTTTTGTTATCCTGCCTGCTTTTTTCATATTGTTCTGGGTCGGTATTAATATTTCTGCCTAAAAAAATTTCTAATGGTCTTTTCTTTGTTACTGAATGTATTGTGTAATTGTATTCGTAAATGGCTCTGTCTAACAATTCTTCAAAGGTATTAAGGCATCTCATTATTTCCGAAGGGTCGAATGAAATCGTTCAATCTGTCCGTTAACTGAGCTTTTGTAGGGAGGAGCTTTAAAAATGGTTATATTTAACTGATCTCTCATCATAAAGGTAATAGATGCTGAATTGAAAGCCTTTTTCATTATCCATTACTACAAATTTGGGTATCCCATAGTAGAACATTATTCGTGTAACTGTTTTTTAATGTCTTCGGTAGATTTCGATTTTATAATTTTTGCCTGAGCTAGTTTGGAAAATTTATCTATGCGGTCAATACTAATTTCTTTTCGGTGAGAAGATGTCAACATGGATTATGTGTCCAGGGTATTCAGGAATTGGAGTTTCTTTAATTTCTTTACATATTTTTATTTTTGTTTCATTTTGGGGAAACATATT
>NW_026453371.1:0-80936 GCF_025200985.1 Drosophila gunungcola
ATTGATCTTTTCCTGCGCAGGAATTTTTGACTTAGAGAATGTTATTAATGTTTTGAATTTTTTTTAGTCCTGGATTGTAATTTAGATAGCGCGTCGGCTATATGGTTGATTTTCCCCTTAAAATATTCTACAATGTTAGTTTCGGTCGGTTTTAACTGTAAAGTGTTTGACATATATGTATGGACGAAAATGATTTATTGCCCAATGGATAGCTGCTAATTCCTGTTCTGTGGATTTTGTTACTTTCCCCCTTAGTAAATAATTTATATGCATATGCTATGAATTTCACATTCTATTTACATAATCTAGTTATGTGACGTGAGTAATCGGAAAAATTTTTAATAAAACATCTGCAGTAATTCTAGCTCTGTCTGCGTCCGTTGGTATTTTTCTATTACATCTGTCTGGCAAAATACCTTTGTCAGTACACTTGTGTTCATGTCTGAAAAAAGTGCACTTTTCTGGGTGCAGCTCAAGGTTGTGTTTGTAAGATTTTTAGCCATGTGATTTTCTGAACATCCGATGACAATTAGACCATCTATATACAAGAATGCCTGGGGGGTTCGATACCTGAAAATGAAATTGTCATCATTCTTGGAAAGAATTTGGCGCTATTTTAAACAATAAGCTAATCGAGTGAAATGATAGGAGCAATTGCTCGTGGAAAAGGACGTTAAATTTCTAAGTGTTTCTTTGAGTTCTATTTGATGCAATCCTGACATCAGATCTAGACATGAAAAGTATTTAGCCCTACCTAATTGGTCAAGAACATCGTCTATTCTTCATAGTGGAAATTTATCTGATAAAATTTTTTTAGTAGTGGAAATTTGGCGGTAATCAATTACTAAACGCCATCTCTTAGTATAGCAATCTGGTAATGATTTTTCGGGACGATTAATAATGGACTGTTGTATTCAGAAACTGAAGGTTCTAATATTTTGTCTTTAATTAATTTTTATACCCTTGCAAAGGAAATTATAATTTCAGTCAGAAGTTTGCAACGCAGTGAAGGAGACATCTCCGACCCTATAAAGTAGATATATTGTTGATCAGCATCACTAGGCGAGACGATCTAGCCATGTCCGTCTGTCCGTCTGCCCGTCTGTCCGTCTGTCCGTCTGTCCGTCTGTCCGTCCGTTTCTACGCAAACTAGTTCCTCAGTTTTAAAGCTATCTGCATGAAACTTTCCCAAAAGTTGTCTTTCTATTGCAGGTAGAATATAAGTCGGAAAAGGTCGGTACGACTATAGCATATAGCTTCCATAGGAACAATCGGAAAAATAAATGAAAAAAACTATAACTTTGCTGTTTTGTATTTTTTTGATTAGTTCTTCGACATTAGTAATGTCAATGTAAATTTTATCAAAATCGGACGACTATAGCATATAGCTCCCATAGGAAATATCGGAAAAATAAATGAAAAAAATTATAACTTTGCTGTTTATTAATTTTTTTTAGTTCTTCGACATAAAGCAATGGTTACATTTTCAGAACTTTGGTTTACATTTCATCAAAATCGGACTACTTTATCATAAAACTCCCTTGGAAACAATAAAAATATTCACATTTTTTTTTTAATTTAACTTTTATATTTTGTAATTTTTTTAGAAATTCTTTTTGATTAATTAATAATTTGACAGTTTAAAATTACGCTTTTAATTTTATTAAAATTGGAAAACGATATTGAGCTGCAAATCATCACAGCTTCAAGTAAATCATAATTTTAATGATTTAAGAATATTTAGTATTTGCAATAGCTGCAGGGGTATATGAACTTCGGCTTGCCGCGGTCGCCGCGCATGGCAATTATGCTGACTATGTCCAGTCGCAGTGCACTCAAGAGCGAGTGGGAACTGATTGGGTCGTATGTATGCAACTATTGTGGCCAAGTGCTACAATGTGTTTGTACTTAAATTAATATATAACACCGAGTACAGTGCGCATTCGATTAGCCTAAAGCCTAATTTTCAGGACATATACCCCAAAACTAAAATTTGAATTAGTTTTATGGTTATTATTTATATTGTCTTATTTGTTTAAAATTAATCTTGGTTCTAATTAATTATAACTAATTACTCGCGTTTATTTATTTATAACAAAATAATATCCCAACACGCATCTGCAAATATAGATATATCTTATATCTTATAAAACTTACCTTCCCCTATGTCATCATCTTTTAATTTGTTTAACTTTTTAGGCTGTAATGCTCCTTCCTTTTTTTGTTTAAACTTTGTTCGGAGCGTAATCACTTATTTTCCAAACTGAGTTCAACGTCTGTATATTTCAACTCAAATCTCTAGTTATCTAATAAAGAACATAAACAAGTTAAATAATAAATATGAATAGCACGCCTCACCGAATACATACCCACACACATAAAAAACCACTTCCGCATACTTTTGTATGGTAAATGCGCATTAGTTCGAGTCCAGGAAAATTTATTTTAAAAGAGACCCAACTGCTCATTTGTATATCTATGTATGTGTGTATGGATGTGAATAAGTGGCGACCAAGAAAATATCTTGTTTAAATCCGTTTTAAAAACTATTTTCTTAAAATTAATAAACCAGTAGTGCGCGTTTTAATGCGTATAAATAAAGTTATTTCGCATTACTTGCTTACTCGTTTAATTGTCTTAAAAACATTTCACTTGCACTTGCACTTTCAAGAAATTTTAGGAAATGCGCGAGTTACCGACCAGTCGGTAGGCAACGAGCCCACGGCCAAATCTCCCAGAGCTACCCTAGAAATGGTACGCTGACCGAGCGGCCACACACACACCCACACTTACGGTCATAAAATATGTTGCAATCCGAAAACATAGTTCGAGACGGGCAACGACCCATTTGAGCCGTTGCCTCGCTGAGTTATGCTGACACTGCAACAGAATACCCCTACCCCTCTCCACAGGAAATACAACACGAGCAGCCACTTCAACAGTTTTCGGGATAAACACTTTTTATTTAATTTGGTATTAGTGTATAAGCATTTATGTATTAGCATATAAGAATTTATGTACCCATTCGGCAGCGGCGGCCACCGCTGAACAATATACACAGTCAGTCTAGAATTGGAACTCAACTACAAAAGATACAATTTTCTTTACCACTTGGTTATTTAAAATTATAACAAAACAACCACTATTCTACAAAGTAAGAAGTCATCGCTAATCGGGACCTAATACCCCCTTTTCTGGCGGAGGACACTAACCATAACTGGCGCAGCCGAGCTACGAACTAGGATGGATCGTATAGTAACACTTACACTGTAAGAAAGACAAACACACAAACAAAGGTGAAGTATTCTTGTGAATTGTGAAAAATATCCGTGACAAATGCAACATGGGAAAGCGAGCGAAGAAAGTTTAATAAGAAGAGAAAGAAATAAAAGTTAAAACAGTAAAAAAAAAAAAAATTTTAAACAAAAAATATATATGTGTGCAGTTAAAAATAAAAATATAAAAGAGGCGAAAAAAGAAAATGAGAATTCAGTGAAATAGTTTTATGATCCCATCGCGGGTTTTGTAAGAACGTCAGTTACAAGATTTATGGCAAATTTTGTAAGCTAGTTTCATGTCGCATAAACTCTGAATTAAATTAAAAAAAAAGAAAAAAATTTTTGAAAAGAAAAGAAACAAATTTAGGGAAGAAAATTAGTGTCCAATAATTACGAAACAATCCTTGCAATCCCATGACGCGTTTGTAAAGAGTGTTCATCTTAAAGTCTTAAAAAAAAGAAAAAGAGAATATTTCCTTGTTATACATATATATGGAAAGATATCAAAAAGAAAACAAATATACATTTTACACCTTCACAGGTAAATTGCCACAAGAATACAATACATGAGGGACACTACACCACAGACGCATCAACACACAATGTTTTAAGTATTATACAAGAAAATATAAATTTTATTTAAGCAAGTACACATAAAACAGGTACTAAGAGCAGATTTTAGTTTCGCAAAAAGTAATAATAAACAAACTTAATGCCTATATTTCAAAAGTAAAGAGCCTACTACCGACTAATAACATTACTACTAGAGGAAGTAGAGATAATTAGCCAAATGTTGCTCAGAGCGATCAGACAGAAATTAGAAGGAAAGGAAAATAAAGCCGTTATCGCGTCAGGAGCGAACTTAATTTGGGATGAGATTAAGGACGCTTTAATAACACATTGTAGGGATAGGAGGGACGAAGAAACCCTGATGATGGAGCTGTACAACTTGAAACAAAAACAGCTGTCTCTTCAGAGATCTTACGTTCAAATTACTAAGTTTAAGTTAGCCTTGTTCAGGATAATCAAAACAGAGGAAACCGAACCTCTTGCAATTAGAATTAGGCAGAAAAACGTGTCCCAAACTTGCTTGAGAACATTTCAGGGCTTGAGGAAGCATATGAAATGGCAGTAAAGGAGAGGAGTTTATACTATACGGAGAATGCGAAAAATTGGACGCAAAACAGACAGTCAATGAAAGGTAAAGTCCCAGTATAACTTAACGAAGAATACAAAAAAACCTTTTGAAACCTGCAAAACATTATTTTGCAACGACCCTGTACTAAGATACCCAGACTTTAAAAAACCTTTCATTTTGACCACAGATGCCAGTAATGTGGAACAAGGAACACTGGGTTCCGAAAGGCCAGTATTGTTCGCTCGCAGAACACTCAATGATCGAGAAACAAACTACTCGACTGTTGAGAAATAAATGCTAGCCATTATTTGGGCAATCAAATACTTCCGATAAACACTTTTTATTTCATTTGGCAAGCTTAGTGCTGATAACGCGAGCGTGCTGTAAAGAGCAAAACAAGCGTGTCGACGTGGAACAGCGATCCGCTGAAAGTGCTCTCTTTCTTTTGCGGCAGCCAAACAGAACGGACCAGAAAAACTCAGCGGAAGGAACCAGCGGAATGCGACATCAGATCAAGCTCCGGAGTAAGATAAGCAACAGAGATCAGAGACAGACAATACTGAGTGCGAAGGTTAGGGAAAATAAAAGAATAAATAAAAGGAAGATAAACTTGTGAAATTAAAAACCCCAAGTGCGGGTAGTAAAATTTAGTGAACATCGCGGAGTGTTTTCCGGGTTGACCAGGTTGCCGTATTGCGTCTTCTCCGTCCTTTTCCTACTCACGTACAGGTTAGGGACAGGCTAATAAAGTTTAGTGAACTTCGGGGAGTGTTTTTTTTTTTCGGGATGGCCAGGTTGCCGCATTGCGTTTCCGAGGTCTGTTTTTCTCTACGCAACGCGGACACCAAAGCTACCCACGTGCTACTCCAGATCGGGCAAGTTCTCGTGTTTGCATCTTGGAGGTCTCTTTTCTTTACGCAATACGAACGTTTACCAGACCGGAGAAAAGCGCGGGAAAAATTATCGCCGGCCAGGTTAGGGACAGGCTAGAAAAATTTAGTGAACTTCACCGAGGGGCTTTTGGGGCCAGTGAGGCATCTGAGTTGCGTCTCCGAAGTTTGTTTTCTCTACGCAACACGGACGCCCAAAGCTGCCCGCGTGCCCATTCACGTCGGACAAGCTTCCGTATTTCGAACGCTTGCCGGACGGGCAAATTTCTGTCGTTTTCCCCGCGCCCTCCCCTTCGCTCCGCGCAGGGCCCAGTCGAAATCGCCGCAAGTTAAATCTACGCCGGTCCCGTTTTCGTGTGGCGTTTCGGAGGATTGTTTTCTTTACGCAACACGGACGTCGAGGCCGGCCACGTGATCCCGATAACAAAATCCCGGACACAACACCTAGTCCCGTTTTCATCTCCTGTGTTTCTACAAATTTAACTGTAGAGGACTCTGGCCGGACTGGAGCCTACCCCAGCCTATGAAAAAGTCCTTACAGTTTGGCGCCCGAACAGGGACAACTCAGGGACGATCTAGGTATCCTGTACGAGTTGGGTTTTTTATTGGTATCAACCGCATGGCTTAAAGACCCATGTCCAGCCGTGGGATTTTTGTTTGATTAGGAGCACCCAGGACTTAAAAGCCTAGATAAAGAGTAAATAGGGAAATCTGTAATGCCACTTACGACAACGCCAGTCTACTCCGCAACTGCGCCGCCCACCACGAGCATCCCAGCGACCAACTGCGCCATACCCGACCGCTTACCCAGCCCGCTCACACCAGGATCACGCCGGAGGCCAGCTCCGCCGCCCGACTTGCGCCCCAGTCGCGCCATCTACAGCACTCACCGCGACGCGGACACAATCACCGTGGATACCGTATCACCCTACGCCAGTCGGGAGACCCAGCCAATCCCACCTCATCATCCAACAGCATCCGCGCGACGCCCGCTCAGAGGCCCTTCAGCAGCGGACACCCAGCCACACCGTTCACCGGGTCGACCGATGAAAACGGACCTGGAACGGAAAGCGTCGGAGGACGCAGAAGAAAAACCAGCTTCGTCAACCGCCGGATAGATCAAGGATTGGAGCATCTCCGAATCCGATGTAGCATCGCGACCCAAGCGGCGAAAGGACGAACTCCAAGCTCTACTCAAGGAGTTCGGCCTAAACACCCACGGCCAGGTTGACGAACTGCGACCCCGGCACGCATCGTTCATCGGAGGGTGCAACCACAGCCCGGCGCTCCGGGCACGCTTGGCCGCATTGGAGGCCATCTACCCGGAGTCTCCTACACCAAAGATAGTGACCAACCGGTCCACCTCACCGATGCCCGGCGCAGGGGGCACCCTTCTCTTCGTGCCGTCCCCAGAACATCGTCACACGAGCCCAGGAAGCGGAGTCCAAGGCTCCAACTCCGCGGCCAAATCGCCACCCCAGCATATGTCAGCAGCCGCGTTCGCCGAAAAGCTTCGGGGATGGAGGGGTCCTTTTCGATGGACAAGCCGACCCCCTGCACTTCATGGAACGATTCGAGGAAGGCGCTACAGCATCGCTGGCTTGCTATCGGGCTGCGCCGAAGGCTGGTACCGAGCCTACCAGATGCACGCCGTGCCCTCGGAACCCTTCAAGCGGGAGTTCTTAGAGTTTTTATTTCCTCCAAGGTATTATCAGCGCCTCGAGGATGCGATCAGGGCCCGCCACCAGCAAGGAGGCGAGCTTTTCAAGTTTTATGTGGTAGAACTACGCCTGATGATGCAACGTGCGAACCACTCGATCGACCTGGAGGTCGAAGGGATCTACGAGAACCTGCTGCCGGAGTATCAACTCTTCATAAGGCGCCTTGAATTCTCCTCTCCTTGACGCAACTAGCCACCGCTTTCGAAATCGCTCGGGACCGAGACCCAGTAAGACAATCAGCACTAGTTCCAACCGCCAGTGGTAGCTACACTACGAGGAGCAGCCCTCCGCCCGGCCCTCGCCGAAGAGAGCCCATACGACCAGCGACGACGCTTTTCGGCACACCGAGTCTAGCGATATCAAACCGGATGATCTCCCAGGAGGCGGAAACACCCGTCCACCTCTCCGTTTCTCGGCAACAATCGACACGGGAGCCTCCAGAAGCTTTGTCAGCGAAGCGGTCGCCAATCGACTCGATTCGGGTCGAAACATCAAAGAGGTTCGCACCCAAATATCCCTGGCGGACGGATCACCAAGGCCCAGAACGCACAAGTGCGCCTAGACCAACAACATGTTTGCATGACCCTCCTGGTCCAACGATATTGGACGAGGTGATCCTCGGGATTGACTTCCTCTGCAGCATCCGGGCAACTCTAAGGACCCTAAGGACCAACGAGGGGGCTACAACGGGTCCCATACCCGCCCCAAGGCATCACATCACGTCGACCGCGGGTCAGAACCCAGCCCCAGTTCCACCGGAGCACTCGCTACCACCGATCCGCGCCGACACTACCACGGAAATCACAACGACCGATGTCACCATCAAGGAAAACAAGTACAACCTCCAGCTCTACCGGATGCCGCCGTGGGCGAGAAAAGGAACCCTTTTCGGAAGTACCTCGCGAGTCAGGAACGCTTAACCAGCACAAGGACAGGAACGTCCCCCGACGACCCGGATACGCCACAATCTTCCCCGGAAAGCCCGCAGGGGATCGGGAAGTATCAACTACCCGCCCAACCGGACACAGAGAATGCTCAGAGGCGCAATCCTGACACCTGGCCACAGTCGCAGAAACCTCTTGACGCTAAAACCCTACGGTTCCTTCAAGAGGAGCTTAGGCACTTCGACAATCTGCAAGGAACAACGAATATAGCCGAGCACGAGATAAACCGCTGAAACACCAATATTATCCCAAGAACCCGGCCATGCAGCGTATCATCAACGAGCAGGTGGACGAACCGCTGCAGGACGGACGAATCAAACCCTCTCGAAGTCCGCACAGCGCACCGCTGGTGCTGGTCCGAAAGAAGACATGGGACATGCGGATGTGCGTTGACTATCGTCAAATCAACGCTTACTCCATACCCGTCTTCACTCCGACAGGGGACGGATAGCCCGGTGGGCATTGGAATTGCAACAGTACCAGTTCGACGTACCTTACCGGAAGGGTAAATACAACGTGGTCGCCGACGCCCTCTCCCGGCAACCACTCGGAAGACTAGGCAACCCCTGGAAGCTGTGCGTACCCCGAGAACAGCGTCAACGCGTACTAGGAGAATGCCACGACCATCCCTCCGCCGGGCACCTGGGCATCCTGAAGACGCTCAGGAGGATCACCCAACGTTACTTCTGGCCTGGACTTCATCGGGACGTGGTACGGTATGTCACTAGCTATCTGACCTGCTAACAGTACAATGTTAGTCAGCGTAAACCAGCCGGCAAAGTTCTTAGCAAAGTTATTCGTTTTTCTGAAAAGCCATGGTTCCAAAGAAACATCAAAGACGCAATATTACAGCATGACGGGGCGTACAATAAGTGGAGAAGGTACAGGACACCTCAAGCTTACGTAGTGTTCAATTCATTGAGAAAAAAAGTGACCAAACTTACTGACACCGCCAAGACAAATTTCTATTCCCATAAATTCAACAACGCATCTTCCACTGCTCAGACATGGAAAATAATTAAAACCTGGGAATATGCAAAGTTAAACCAAGACTTGAACACGACTTGAATGTAAATGAACTTAATAAAAAGTTCTTAAGCTGCACAGTACCTGAAATCACTGAAAATAAATATCTGAACCCACGATTTGTACCTGCAACTGTCTGTGATATTAGATTAAGGTTTATGTGTGTTAATCAGTGTGATGTCCTTCAAAGTATACTAAGATCTTCAAAGTATACTCCACTGCGTCTGACAACATAAACCCTAAATTTATAAAAATTCTGCTGCCAAAAATCCTGCCATACATAACCTATACCTTTAATACTGTACTGACAAAATCTACTTAACTGGACTGTTGGAAAGCGGCAAAAATAATTCCGATCGGGGCATACGCTGAGCTCAAAGCTCATCGGCCTAGACTCGCCAACGTTTATATATATAAACGAACAGCTGACCAAAACAAAATATGAAATTTTCAAGCGGGTGATGCATCTCAAGAGGCTGAAGCGCCTAACTGCTGTTTTCTCGCGCCGTGGAGATATCTTTGTAAAGGAGAGAGAGGGAGGGGGGGCCATTTGCGTGCAAAGCCTGGGCGAACTGGCTCAAATGGAGATTTGCACCCCCGATGAATTAGCTGCGCTGGAAGCTGCTAGTTCTGGGACATTAAATGATAGTTCATTACGCACCTAAGAGGTGCTTATACTTTTATTCCATTTTTGTGAAATTATCTGTAGTTTTATTATATTTATTTAGGATTAGTATCAGTCGCATTAATTTTAATTTTATTTTGTTTCTTGGTGAGGTGTGGGTTTATGTCATAAATATTTATAGACTGCGAGCGCAGCTAATATTACAATTAAATAATTTAAAATGGGTGACAGCAACAACAATAACATAAACATAAATCCAAATAAATCAAATAGCCATGCGATGTTAAGGGTTCTCGGAAAGAAGAGATCTGGTCTTAATGTGTGTCATATAAATGCTCAAAGCCTCACACGAAAAATTGAAAAATTTAGATACCTCTTTATCAATATGAGCCTAGATGTTATAAGTGTTTCTGAAACTTGGTTTGTTCCTAATTTATGTGATGCTTTAGTTGAATGTGATGTCTATAATTTGCATCGCTCTGATCGTGATAGTCATGGGGGTGGGGTTGCAATATATGTTAGTAAAAATTCTGTTCCACGTTTGTATGTAAACACTCAACTAGTAGTGCAATTGAATACTTATTTATAGAAATTAGATGCCAAAGATATGCTGATAAGCTACTAATTGGGTGTATATACCGACCTAACTGCCGGATTGACTATAAACAATTTTTAAACATCATTCCTGACGTGTCAATAAATTATTCAGACGTCATTATAACAGGCGATTTTAACAGCGATATTTTAAGGGAATCCCACCTTGCAGAGGACATGAAATCGCTGGGGATGAAGTTTGTTAACTTTGTGTCCCCTACGCATTTTACCAAAACCCGCAACTCGCTTTTAGACTTATTTTTTATGTCTAATACAGACAAAGTAGCTACATATGACCAACTTATTGTCCCATCGTTTTCAAAACACGACCTCATATACTTGACTTACGCACTTGACCTACAATACCTTGACCATCCAATAGTTTTTAGGGACTTTAAAAATATCAACTATGATCTTTTGGACTCCACCTTTAATTTGTGCAATTGGAATGACATATATTCCCTTGTTATTTATATAACTGTCTCGAACCTGTTCTTAGCAAAGTTATTCGTTTTTCTGAAAAGCCATGGTTCCAAAGAAACATCAAAGACGCAATATTACAGCATGACGGGGCGTACAATAAGTGGAGAAGGTACAGGACACCTCAAGCTTACGTAGTGTTCAAGTCATTGAGAAAAAAAAGTGACCAAACTTACTGACACCGCCAAGACAAATTTCTATTCCCATAAATTCAACAACGCATCTTCCACTGCTCAGACATGGAAAATAATTAAAAACCTGGGAATATGCAAAGTTAAACCAAGACTTGAACACGACTTGAATGTAAATGAACTTAATAAAAAGTTCTTAAGCTGCACAGTACCTGAAATCACTGAAAATAAATATCTGAACCCACGATTTGTACCTGCAACTGTCTGTGATATTAGATTAAGGTTTATGTGTGTTAATCAGTGTGATGTCCTTCAAAGTATACTAAGATCTTCAAAGTATACTCCACTGCGTCTGACAACATAAACCCTAAATTTATAAAAATTCTGCTGCCAAAAATCCTGCCATACATAACCTATACCTTTAATACTGTACTGACAAAATCTACTTAACTGGACTGTTGGAAAGCGGCAAAAATAATTCCGATCGGGGCATACGCTGAGCTTAAAGCTCATCGGCCTAGACTCGCCAACGTTTATATATATAAACGAACAGCTGACCAAAACAAAATATGAAATTTTCAAGCGGGTGATGCATCTCAAGAGGCTGAAGCGCCTAACTGCTGTTTTCTCGCGCCGTGGAGATATCTTTGTAAAGGAGAGAGAGGGAGGGGGGGCCATTTGCGTGCAAAGCCTGGGCGAACTGGCTCAAATGGAGATTTGCACCCCCGATGAATTAGCTGCGCTGGAAGCTGCTAGTTCTGAGACATTAAATGATAGTTCATTACGCACCTAAGAGGTGCTTATACTTTTATTCCATTTTTGTGAAATTATCTGTAGTTTTATTATATTTATTTAGGATTAGTATCAGTCGCATTAATTTTAATTTTATTTGTTTCTTGGTGAGGTGTGGGTTTATGTCATAAATATTTATAGACTGCGAGCGCAGCTAATATTACAATTAAATAATTTAAAATGGGTGACAGCAACAACAATAACATAAACATAAATCCAAATAAATCAAATAGCCATGCGATGTTAAGGGTTCTCGGAAAGAAGAGATCTGGTCTTAATGTGTGTCATATAAATGCTCAAAGCCTCACACGAAAAATTGAAAAATTTAGATACCTCTTTATCAATATGAGCCTAGATGTTATAAGTGTTTCTGAAACTTGGTTTGTTCCTAATTTATGTGATGCTTTAGTTGAATGTGATGTCTATAATTTGCATCGCTCTGATCGTGATAGTCATGGGGGTGGGGTTGCAATATATGTTAGTAAAAATTCTGTTCCACGTTTGTATGTAAACACTCAACTAGTAGTGCAATTGAATACTTATTTATAGAAATTAGATGCCAAAGATATGCTGATAAGCTACTAATTGGGTGTATATACCGACCTAACTGCCGGATTGACTATAAACAATTTTTAAACATCATTCCTGACGTGTCAATTAATTATTCAGACGTCATTATAACAGGCGATTTTAACAGCGATATTTTAAGGGAATCCCACCTTGCAGAGGACATGAAATCGCTGGGGATGAAGTTTGTTAACTTTGTGTCTTCTACGCATTTTACCAAAACCCGCAACTCGCTTTTAAACTTATGTTTTATGTCTAATACAGACAAAGTAGCTACATATTACATACTTATTGTACCATCGTTTTCAAAACACGACCTCATATACTTGACTTACGCACTTGACCTACAATACCTTGACCATCCAATAGTTTTTAGGGACTTTAAAAATATCTACTATGACCGTTTGGACTCCACCTTTAATTTGTGCAATTGGATTGACATATATTCCCTTTCCGAAGTAGACGAACAAGTAAACCTTTTTCAAAACAATATTTGTTATATATATAACTGTCTCGTACCTGTTCTTAGCAAAGTTATTCGTTTTTCTGAAAAGCCATGGTTCCAAAGAAACATCAAAGACGCAATATTACAGCATGACGGGGCGTACAATAAGTGGAGAAGGTACAGGACACCTCAAGCTTACGCAGTGTTCAAGTCATTGAGAAAAAAAGTGACCAAACTTACTGACACCGCCAAGACAAATTTCTATTCCCATAAATTCAACAACGCATCTTCCACTGCTCAGACATGGAAAATAATTAAAAACCTGGGAATATGCAAAGTTAAACCAAGACTTGAACACGACATGAATGTAAATTAACTTATTAAAAAGTTTTTAAGCTGCACAGTACCTGAAATCACTGAAAATAAATATCTGAACCCACGATTTGTACCTGCAACTGTCTGTGATATTAGATTAAGGTTTATGTGTGTTAATCAGTGTGATGTCCTTCAAAGTATACTAAGAACTAAGAGTGACGCCACTGGGTCTGACAACATAAACCCTAAATTTATAAAAATTCTGCTGCCAAAAATCCTGCCATACATAACCTATACCTTTAATACTGTACTGACAAAATTTACTTAACTGGACTGTTGGAAAGCGGCAAAAATTTTTGATTCCTAAATCAAATAATGAGTACAGACCCATCTCCATTTTACCATACCTATAAAAGGTATTTGAGAATCTCATGGCTGATCAAATTAATAAATTTAAGTCCGACAATGCAATGCTTACTAACAATCGGTCTGGTTTTAGGAAAAACAGAAGCTATACCTCAGCTATTTTAAAAATTGCAGACGACATAAGGGAACAAATAGACGAAAACAATGTTACACTTTTAGTTATACTGGACTATAGTAAGGCCTTCGATACAGTAAACCATAATGTCCTTTGTGCAAAACTACGTAATATGTTTATGTTTTCTAAATCTTCTGTCCAACTTGTGTCTTCGTACCTGCAAAATCGTCGTCAATCTGTTGTACTGTCTAGCGTTTCGTCTTCATATGAAAATGTTAATCGTGGTGTACCCCAAGGGTCTGTGCTTGGTCCCTTATTGTTTACCTTATATGTTAATGACCTTCCCAATGCGTTATCTGAATGTAATGTACACATGCATGCTGATAATGTCCAAATGTATGTGAGTCGTCCTTTAAACAGAATAAATGAATGTATAGATGTTTGTAACAGAGAACTTGAACGTGTAAATGAGTGGGCCGGCAACAATGGACTTTGGATCAACCCATCAAAATCGAAATGTCTTGTCATAAGTAAAAGAAAGATAATTTTTAACAATTTGCAGCCACATTCAACAGAACTCTTACCTGGAATGATCATATTACATAGTCTGTAGGGAAAACATATGGCATAATAAGGGCATTAGCCGTAACTAAAAATTGCCTGCTCACCCATATACGTTTACTAATAGCTAAAACCTGCATTGTCCCAGCGCTATTTAATGGAGTAGAAGTTTTTTCAAACTATGACACTACCAGTAAAAACAAAATTAAAGTTGTATTTAATTGCATAGCCAGGTATATATTCAACCAACCACATAGAGATCACGTAGCCAAATTTTCGCTGAAAATATTCGATATCTCCCTAATTAATGGATAAAGATGCGAAACTTAATTTTTCTGCAAAAAATTATTTTCCAAAAAGAACCTTCGTATCTTTTCGAAAAACTTCAATTTACATACTCTAGAAAAGCAAATGATCTTACTTGCATAAGACCTAGATCATTGACATCCGAAAGACAATTTTTAATTAATGCTATTCGATCATGGAATCAGCTCCCAAACCATCTTAAAATATAAGCAGTGCAGATAAAATTATTCACACACCTTAAAAACACTATTACGTAAATTAAAGTAAAAATAGAAGGCGACTTAGGTTAGTTTTAATGAAAATTAGTTTTAAGTTTAATGTAACAATTCAATATTTGCAAACTCTTAGTGACTAGCGCATTAACTTATAAGTTCCAAACTTGTAGCGTTAGGATAAAATTTTATAATAAATACAAATACAAATACAAATACAATACAAAAGGATTTTGTAAAAATTTTAAGAAATAAAAAAGTTACATTTTTAAAATTTTTTTTTTTAATATTGTTTCATTGGCAGCTTTGTGTTATAATAGTCAGATTTTGATAAAATTTGAAACGTAATTCTAAAATATTTTACCAAATATTATCTCAAAGAACTAAACAAAAAAATTAAAAAACAGCATAGTTATAATTTTTTCATTTATTTTTCCGATTGTTCCTATGGGAGATATATGCTATAGTCGTCCGATTCTGATGAAATTTAAATCGTAATTCTGAATTATTTAACCATTACTATATGTGGAAGAACTAAAAAAATATTAAACAAGAAAGAAAGCAAACTTCGGCAAGCCAAAGTTTATACACCCTTGCAGCTATTGCAAGAACTAATTTTAATAATAATTTTATTATTTCTATGGGAGCTATATGATATAGTCATCCGATTTCTTTTACTATATTTCGAAGAACTAATAGAAAAATTTAAAAACAGCAAAGTTATAATTTTTTTTTATTTATGCTATAGTCGTCCGATTTTGATGAAATTTAAACCGTATTTTTGAAATATTTAACCATTACTATATCTCGAAGAACTCAAAAAAAAATTATAAAACAAAAAAATTAAAATATTTTTTCATTTACTTTTCCGATTGTTCCTATGGGAGCTATATGCTATAGTCGTCCGATCCGGCTCGTTCCGATATACTACCTGCAATAGAAAGACAACTTTTGGGAAAGTTTCATGCAGATAGCTTTAAAACTGAGAGGCTAGTTTGCATATAAACGGACGGACAGACGGACGGACAGACGGACAAGGATAGATCGACTCTACTAGTGATGCTGATCAAGAATATATATACTTTATAGGGTCGGAAACGTCTCTGACTAAAATTATAATACCATCTGCAAGGGTATAAAAATGTATATAAATTTTATCTTTATATATATATATAAATATATATATTTATGTAAATTTATATAAATTTAATGAAATGACTTAATCGCGGTATTAGCCAAAACGTTAAAGTAAATCATGAAATCATATAAGTGTAAACAATACAATTAATGAATGTAAACACCGAATGTTAAGAACACAACTTTATGTAAGGCTCTCGCTCTCTATGCATTTGCACATGCAGCCGCTCAACAGATCCACACCGTGTCCCTCGTTTCGTTGTTGCTTCCGGAAGAAAATATATTAATAATAGTTGCAAATTTGTGGCTAGGGCACCCGGGGGGACACGTAGATTCCTTTGATTTTCGTATTACCACACGTATATGATTGGATGGGCACATGTCTATACACACATGCAGTACCTTAATTCCTCTTTAAGAACGGTAAATTCCTTAACGGAGAAATAGTTCAGTACGTTGGCCGGCTCACATATAAATACAATTGAGAGGGTAATTTAATAAATTTGCCATATAAATTAAACTCACATCATGCCTCCCAATCCCGAAGAATTAGAACTTCTTCAGCAGCGATATATTTTTTTCATGACACTTGTCAATAATATAAAGCAAATTAACGCTTCAATAAAAGAAGGAACTCTAGAAGGGACCCACTGCAGAAAGAGTGTCGATTAGATGTGCTTGATGCTTACATGGATTAGGCATTTAATATACAGTGATCATTAGGCAAACCAATTAATTCGGATTTGGCATCCAGTAAAGAGCTGGAAAATTTGTGTGTTACTTCTCGAGCTCTTCATAAATCTTTTATAAGCCGAGCTCAACAAAGACAACCGGTGGGCATCACATCTACCATCTGGCTCTGAGTCGCGTGATCGTATTTCAGTTAACCACGTAGCCGGGACTTTGTGTTAACATAAGTACACTGTATCATATTGTTGGCATTGGTATAGCGGTTACTCGTTACAACCATATATGCATACTAAAATTAACTAGTTTTGAAAAATAACGTAATAAAAAGAAGTTACTTTTTAGATAATATATATTGAAAATCTGAAATTATTTTCTAATGATATATACTTTGCATACCATTGTATGTTTAAAATATAAAAATTTGAACATCTGAAAATATTTTTATTCAAAATATATATATATATATATATTAATGTAAATGTATATACATTTAATGAAATGACTTAATATTTCGCGGTATATCTTGAAATATATCATATAAGACTGTAAATAATACAATTAATGAATGTAAACACCGAATGTTAAGAACACAATTTTATGTCAAGCTCTCGCTCTCTATGTATTTGCACATGCAGCCGCTCAACAGATCCACACCGTGTCCCTCGTTTCGTTGTTGCTTCCGGAAGGAAATGTATTAATAATAGTTGCTGTTGCTTGTGGCTGATTGGAGTTAAATGGTATTAACATCATTTATAGTTTTAATAAATTCAAACACATGGGTTTCTGAAACTGAAGACGGCAGCTTGCCAGTGTTATTTTGAGCAAAGTAATCAAATTGGAATACTGTTTGTGGCAATTAATATTAAATTCTTCATTTGATATAGTGGAAAAGTACCCCCACAAACACACAAACACAGTATGATTGCCGGATATGATTGGCTGGGCACAAGTCTATACCCACATGCAGTACCTTAATTCCTCTTTAAGAACGGTAAATTCCTTAACGGATAAATAGTTCAGTACGTTGCCCGGCTCACATATAAATACAATTGAGAGGGTAATTTAATAAATTTGCCATATAAATTAAACTCACATCATACCTCCCAATCCCGAAGAATTAGAACTTCTTCAGCAGCGATATATTTTTTTCATGACACATGTCAATAATATAAAGAAAATTAACGCTTCAATAAAAGAAGGAACTGTAGAAGGGACCCACTGCAGATAGAGTGTCGATTAGATGTGCTTGATGCTTACATGGATTAGGCATTTAATATACAGTGATCATTAGGCAAAACAATTAATTCGGAGTTGGCATCCAGTAAAGAGCTGGAAAATTTGTGTATTACTTCTCGAGCTCTTCATAAATCTTTTAGAAGCCCAGCTCAACAAATGCAACCGGTGGGCATTACATCTACCACAAATTAAAATGCCAAAATTTAGTGACCTCTGTCCATAGTACAAAAACTTTATTGGCCTTTTCGAAACAATTTTGCATGATGATGATCAATCACCAAACCTTGATACATTTCATCATTTGCTTGGCTGTCTTGAACAAGAAGCATTAGGCAAAGAAAATGAATTTTATGTATATGATAATAAATGCCTAATATTTTTCGAAGGTGTTTCAAGGATTTTTGGTTTACCTTGCAAACCCAGTCCGTCTGCTTCGTTGTTGAGGGCTTTAATTGACAATGTTAGGGCAATTTATGAATGATTGTTGTCTGTCGGTAATGACAGTAAAATTGTTAACGTGAGGAGAGTTCCGAGATCCTCCGCGGTCAAGAGGTCTTGGGCTACCGTACGAAGGAAAATGTGCTTTGCAGACATAGTCCGCCGAAGTTGGTAGTGTTGACGCACCAGACCAAGGCCACGTACGACTTGTATGGTGGCTTTCCACGGATTCGATACGTTGTGCTGAAGGTAACACAATAATCAACGCCACAAATATCGAACGGGCGGAGAGCTCGAAGTCTATCTGCTGGCAAGTTCCCCATATTTTGCGTCAAGAGTAGCGGCTTGCAGCGAAAGCAGGGCATGCACGACCGAACTGTTCGTCGGCAGACTTCTTGAGCATTAACTGGCCATATTTTCTCGCGCAGACGACTAACGAGATCTAGTGGGCCAGCGTGATAATTCGTAACGTGCAGGTATGACACATAGGATCTGACAAACTGTGAGCTTTTAGACAGCAACAACGGGAATTTGGCTTCGTAGCAATGTCGAGGAACACCAATCTAATTTATTTTCCTGAAGAAATGGGTTTATCTTTTGAATATTCGTTGCTACCAGTTTATTTTTCCGAATTTTAGACAGCAACAACGGGAATTTGGCTTCGTAACAATGTCGAGGAACACCAATCTAATTTATTTTCCTGAAGAAAAGGGTTTAACTTTTAAATATTCGTTGCTACCAGTTTATTTTTCCGAATTTTACTTATGTCGTCCCTGAATTCATGAAATTGGATAACTTCGAAAATTTTCTCAAAAGCGAAATCCAGTTCTCTTGGCAAAATACTTTTTCTAAGGGCTTCGACACCTTTCTGCACCTTTGAATAAAACGAAAAACCCACACGAACACTATAAGAAGCTTCAGGTGCGACGAATAAGGACTCTATATTCTGAAGAAAATAATTTGGCTCTGGGCTGACTAAGACAGCTATTGCCGATTTGCGTAGCTCCATCATCATCACATCAGCCGGCAGTTCGAAATGTTTATTTACAGGCCAATTGTTTTCTGGCAATGGCCTGACACGATTATAGAGATCTGCTAAAAGGTGAGCTGCACACAGCTCAAGGCGAGGGGAGCTACTTTCGATTCAGCGGTCAATAAAGACACTTTTAAACCTTCAGCAGTTTGAGTACGAACGTAGATGCACGCTCCATACGCGCGCATGGAAGCGTCAACGAAACCATGTATTTGAATCGGGACTTGTGGATCTGTGTTGACGAATCGCGATACCTTAATTTTCGGCAGCTGCAGAAGAGTCGCTTTAAACGTCTCCCACGATTAAAGCAACTGCATCGGTAGCGACTCGTCCCAATCTAATTTTTGAAGCCACAGTTCCTGCAACAACATCATTGCCTTTGTGACCAAAGGACACAAGAGGCCAAGTGTGTCGAAAAGTCGATCAGTCACCGACAAAATATATTGTCCATCCAACCGAAATTGAAAGTAATTTTTGACCGGTAACCAAACCACGCCAAGGGTCTTAGTTACGTCTGAGTCTGCCATAAGTGGCATTAAGCACTATCAGATGCGGATAACTCTGGGCAGTTTGAAAACCACTTTGCCAATTCAAAGCCTGCCTCTTGCAAAACCTGAGAAATTTAGTCCTCAACGCATCCGGCGCCAGTCAACAAATCGTCAACATAAAAATCATTCTGAATAACCTTTGCGGCTTTTGGATGAGTTGCTTTCGCCATCTCTCCTAGCCGCATTAAACACCGAATCGCCAAAAAGATTTTAAAGATTTTCAAGGACTCAGAAGGATCTCGTCTCTATACTATGAGCTGGAAGTTTTGCTCAGCTTCGTTCACCATCACTTGGCGATACCTCTTTTTGACGTAGGCCGCAAGGGCAAACTTATGCAATCTAAACCGAAGCAGAGTCGGGTACAGCTCCTCTTGGATAGTTGGGCCTACCATCAAGATGTCATTCAACGCTACCTGCGTAGAAGTACTCTCAACTTAATTGAAGTACTTTGTGGCCGTAAAACGCATTGGTGCGGAATGAAATAGTGCGGAGTATTCGGAATTTTGTCATTGGTTGAGGGCATGTGGCCAATTGATACATATTCCTCCATGAATTCAAGATACATCTTCTTCAGCAAAGGGTCCTGTGACAAAAATCTACGTTTCGCAACTTCGTATGACGAACCAAGAGTATTTGGGTCAGATTTAAACGGCAAACGAACCGAAAATATGCCGGACGACAATCTTTGAGTATCTCAAAGTGTTGTTGACAGAGTTGTTGCTCAGGAGTATGGACTTTAGCCTTGGGCGGCAAGTCCTCCACAGACCAAAATTTCTGCAGGGTTGTGTCAATTGACTCCAACGCTTCCTCCTTTCTTTTTTCAGCCTTTACATTATTTTCAGAGGCAAATCTCCCTGAAACTATCCAGCCGAGAACTGTCTTTTGTAAGATTGGAAGTTCAGCCCCCTGCTTTATTTGGCCAATAGATAAAAGTTCAAAGAACGTATCAGCGCCGATAAGCATATCTATTTTTTTGGGCTTGAAGAAGAATGGATCTGCCAACTGAATATTTTCAGGCACCCTCCACCCCCTGGTGTTCACCACTTGATCCGGATGATAACCACAAATATTTCTCATAACCCAAAAATCGGACCACAACTGGCTGTTCCCTACATGCGACTTCACAATCGTGTGTATTTATTTGTGGCTTGGGCATTAGTTCCACCAATGCCTCGCAAGCTCATGCACACGTCCTCTCTTGTAATTTTGAGCCACTGAGCGAAGTCATCGGTCACAGTTGCAAGAATGACTCGTGGCGAGATTTGTGTTTGGGGAACCGGAAATTGCACTGCTGCAGAAACGATTAAACGATTAAAGATAACTCAAAATAGCGGCAGCGGGGTCGGTGTGCGTGTGTATATGTACGCGGCTAGCGGCTTTTCCTAGGCAAATGCTAACGGAGAATGACACACTGACTGATAACTAAGGGCAACGAATATATAAGCCTTATGCCGAAAGGCGCGCAAAAATTTTGAAAAGCGCGGAAAAATTCTGAAAAGCGTGGGCGGTCGTTGCACCGAGAGTGGCTGCCTGGCTAGTTAGTTTGGATGTATGGATAGTCTAGCTTCGTACCTCGAGACTGTACTATCAATTTCTTCTTTTATCCAGGTCCCTGTGGATATTTGCGTTGCGAATATACCAGGGAGCCCCAGTTATTGTTCGCAGTATCTTCGACTGTATTCGTTGGATGATTTCTATGTTACTACTGCTTGCGTTTCCCCAGAGTTCAGACCCGTACATCCAGCTTGGCTTTAAAAAAGAGTTGTAAATAACTACTTTGAGTTCCAGTGGCAGGCGTGAGCGAAAATAGATGAACCAGTGGAAAGTGTTGGGTTGAGTTTTAGGGAAATCTTCTTCGCTTCAATGTGCTTTCTCCAGGTAAGCCGCCTGTGTAAGTGGATGCCCAGGAATGTGACTTCGTCGACTTGGGAGATTTGTTTGTTGTTTAGGGCCAGTGGTGGGCAGGTTGCCCGATTGAGTGTAAACGTAAAATGTTTGCATTTTTGTTCGTTGACTTGTATGCGCCAATCTGCTAGCCATTTTTCTACGGCCCCCAGGTGGTTTTTTAATTATGCTGTTGCTGTTTTTGGACATTTTGAACGACTGGTTATAGCTGTATCATCAGCGTTGTCTGACTGCTTGTGGGAATGTCAGCCTTGTATAGGACGTACAAGATCGGTCCGAGCACACTTCCTTGGGGTACTCCAGCTTC
Source organism: Drosophila gunungcola (assembly GCF_025200985.1). Taxonomy (NCBI): domain Eukaryota; kingdom Metazoa; phylum Arthropoda; class Insecta; order Diptera; family Drosophilidae; genus Drosophila; species Drosophila gunungcola. The sequence continues at coordinate 21,801 of NW_026453371.1, forward strand.
GATTTGGCGGAGAAGAAATTTTTGCATCTGACAGTAAATACTCTGTCTTTAAGGTAAGATTCAAGTAATTTTTGGGTGTTTTGTGGTAGGACAGTCTTGTATTTATGAACCAGACCGTCAATCCAAACTCGGTCGAAGGCTTGAGATACGTCTAGGAATAAGGCACTGCAGTATTTCCTGCATTCAAATGCTGTGCGTATCTCAGCCGTTAAGCGATTTACCTGTTCGGTAGTTCAGTGCTTTTCCCTGAAGCCGAACTGATGCAGGGCGATCGCTCTGTCATTTTAAAGGCGGCACAAAAGAAGTTTTTCAAATAGCTTTGATAGGCACGGAAGGAGGCTAATGGGCCTGTAGGACGAAGGTTGGGACTTGTCTTTGCCTGGTTTTGGTATCATTGTAATAACAGACTATTTCCATTTAAGAATTGAGTTGAATTTGGTGGTAATTGAGTAACTTGATATCAAGTTAACAGTACACAGGTTTGTTTAATTTACGGATAATTAACGGCAAATTCCTGCAAAAGAAATTTTTCGAAAAATTACTGTTAACTTGATATCAAGTTAGCAGAACACAGGGTTTGTTTTAAAAAAAAAATATTTAAACAAGAGTGGCAAATTTTATTCTTTCACGAATAATTTACGGATAATTAACGGCAAATTCCTGCAAAAGAAATTTTTCGAAAAGTTAAAGTTTAATTTTGTGTACTGTTAACTTGATATCAAGTTAGCAGAACACAGGGTTTGTTTAAAAAAAAAAATATTAAAACAAGAGCGGCAATTTTATTCTTTCACGAATAATTTACGGATAATTAACGGCAAATTCCTGCAAAAGAAATTTTTCGAAAAGTTAAAGTTTAGTTTTGTGTACTGTTAACTTGATATCAAGTTAGCAGAACACAGGGTTTGTTTAAAAAAAAATATTAAAACAAGAGCGGCAAATTTGATTCTTTCACGAATAATTTACGGATAATTAACGGCAAATTCCTGCAAAAGAAATTTTTCAAAAAGTTAAAGTTTAATTTTGTGTACTGCTAACTTGATATCAAGTTAGTTCCTGGAGGGTACCTTGCATTGAAAGCATGATTTCGTGAGTGTAGCTAATGTAGCTTCGATGCTTTTTTGTATTTGTGGAGTGTAAGTCTAGTTTTGTTGGTTATAAGGTTGAGTTGGTCTTTGATCGTTTTGCTCTGGGAGCGGAGTAATTTTGTTTTTGGTATAGGCGGATGGATGCTTCGGACTGAGCGGTTCTTGTAGGCGACAATTCAGGGAATCGAAGTGCAGCCGCAAAAGTAACTCCAGCAGTGGTTTGCGAAGGAATGTAAAAATTTTGCTGAGCAACCTGTTGGGCGGAGGTTGGTTGTTGGCGCCTCTGGTGGAGCCGACTCTTGATCTCTTTATAGACGGGGCATCCTTGTAATTAGCAGTGTGGTTTCCACCACAGTTGCAAGCTTCTATACAGTGCAGGTCGCCACAGGCAACACAGACTGGTCGCAAAGTGCAATAATTTTTTGTGTGCCCAAATTCCTGGTAGTTTTTCCATTGTACCGGGCCGTTTCGTTTATCCGGCTTCTCTACGGTTATTCTTCGATGGAGTAGGTATTGCAGTTTGTGTATGGGGTGCACTGCATTTTTCTTCAGAGTAAGTTTTAATGGCAAATTTGCCTTGGCGAACTCGAAAAAGATCAGTGGGTGGTTGACAAAGTTTAGGCAAATTTGCTTCTTTAGCTTATTGCGGACTAAGTTTTGCTTTTTATTTGTAAATACCGATCGATCTCGATTGTGAGAGCACTGCAACAGTAGAGAGTATTGCTCGTGAAGCCAGAATCGGCCACACGTTGGTCGATGTTGAAGTTGTTGTTGTTGTGGTCGATACGACAGCTGTTATTGAGGGCACCGTAATACTGAGCGCACGAGCTGATGTAGTCGATGAGTTCATAGGTGGAAGGGGGGAAAGGCATTGCGAACTCTATGACTGCGTTGGAGCAGCGCAGCTTAAGTTTGTTAATAGTAGCGGGCGGCGTTTGTAAGTTTGTTTTCCCGCCCCTCGGCGGAGCGATCGGAAACAAGTCTACCTTGGGTGAATGCTTGCGCGCCAGTTGCAAATGAAATTTAAAATGTTATTCTGACATATTTAACCATTACTAAATGTCAAAAAACTAAAAAAAAATATTTTAAAAACAGCAAAGTTTTTATTTTTTTTTCCGATTGTTCCTCTGGGAGGATAAAGTCGTCCAATTTTGATGAAATTTAAACCGTAGTTCTGAACTATTTAACCATTACTATATGTCCAAGAACTAAAAAAAAATATTAAAACACAACAAAGTTATATTTTTATTTTATTTTATGGGCGCTATATGCTATAGTCGCCCGACCCGGCTCATTCCGACTTATGTACTACCTGCAATAGAAATACAACTTTTGGAATAGTTTCATGCAGATAGCTTTGAAACTGGGAGACTAGTTTGCGTAGAAACGGACAGACGGACATGGCTAGTTCGACTCTCCTAGTGATGCTGATCAAGAATATAAATACTTTAGAGGATCGGAAATGTCCCCTTCTCTCCGTTGAAAACTTCTGACTGAAATTATAATACCCTCTGCAAGGGTAAAAAAATGAAAATATCTTGTATGAACTTGACAAGTTGTTATCTTATTGAATTTTACGATTACTTTTATGTGTGTAGATATTATTTAATGAAAATAGTTAGTTAACGTTATCACCATGGACGGCAGTACATGAAGAGACAATTCGTCCCAAGAGCGTATGCACAGGAGACTACTATATATAGCCGCTTAGTCTTAAATCGGCTGTGATAGTCCGATGTTGACGAGTATTACACAAATCATAAGGTAAAAGAATAAGAACTGCATTGGTTGAGGAGAAAGGGCAAACTAACATTTTTTTAAGTGGTGTTTCTGAGGTTGCGTTGGTAAAATATTACACTTTTAACAGTTTAAATTGTATTCAAAATACGCGTCGAATGACACCAAATTTGCTAGGATCTGGAGCTTCGTTCCAAAGTTATTCAAAAAATACTTATTTAACTTAAAAAATTTAGTTTCATTAAATTGTAAGGACTTGTTTTAGAATTCTGGAATACCTATGTTTGTGTTGGGCAGGTCATAACAAAAAGTTTGTTGATCGACTTTTCGAAAAATAAGCTAAATAGCTTAACTTTTGCACTGCCCTAAAGCTACTGTGAGGAGTTTAATAACTCGCCACAAGTAAGAAAGCAAGCAGTGGCCTACCAGTTACCAGTTACGCGGCGAATTCGCCCGTAGTAACTTTAGTGCGGAGAGAGAGAGGGGTGCCCTAATCACCAGACAAAGACAGGGAGAGTCAGAGAGAGACGGCAATAAAAGAGAGCGGGCAGTGTGCAGAAGGAAGTTCCGGGACAGCACCGGACTTCTGACCCTGATATTGGTGCCGTGCGCAGAGGGCGAAAGGTCGAACGATAAAACCGTGGACTTTGGACCAGCAGGCAAGGAGACGCCGATAACTAGCGGTAAAGAGAGGCTTATATAAGCAGGCCGAGCGCAGGAAGCTGGATCAGTCGTTTTCTACCAGTCATCAGTCATCAAGTGAACCAGTGAAACAACGTGAAGAACCAAGTAGAGCTGTGCGGAGTCACCAAGGAAACAAGAGCGCTACATCGAGACATTCGGGACTTAGAGCTAAAGTCTCCGAATTGAGACACGGGTAGCTGAGGTCCTTACGGCATCACACGGCTAAGTCCAGGCGCTTTGTCACAACTTCTGTCGAGCTTGGCATCCCACCCGGCGTGGGAGAACAGAACAAGGACAACGAGGACCCCAAGACGACGAACAACGAGCGTCGGTCGAGCAGTGTATACTTTGAATTCTTAAGCGTGCGGCAGAGAGGGTAGGGTGGAAGCGTTCGTCTAGAACCTGGCGTTTGACCCAGGGACTGCGTTGGCGGCTTCCGGCGTACGCCTGAACCGTCAAGTAGAAACTGAGCCGACGTCCGGTGCGACCGGTCGGGACAGAGGAAGGAACAGGAGGATGCGGCTGCGAGAGGCGTACGCCTTGAGAGCACAGTGCCTGTTCACCCTAGTCTGGGAAAGGTGACGTATCCCTAATCCCTGTAACCCCGCCGAGCCAAGGGCAGCAGAAGACATCGAAAGCCAAACCGGCGAGGGAGACACCATTTCCGGCGAGGGAGACACCACTTCGCAGCCAGCACGATCCAGCGAGACGTTCAACGTGGGAAGGAGACGACGGCAGAACATAGTTCTACATTATCAATACACCACCCAGGCCGAGGGTCAAGTCGGCGAATAAAAGATCACTGTATACTCCCAGTCTTTCTGTTCGTTTTCACTGGTCAACAGGGCGGTCACGTATATATAAATTTGGTGGGACGAACACTTACATCTTCTGAGCTAGCCGCACGACGTTCGTAGCGAGCGGATAACAAAGAAAATTACGATCCAGCGGGACGTTCAACGTGGGAAGGAGACGACGGCAGAACATAGTTCTACATTATCAATACACCACCCAGGCCGAGGGTCAAGTCAGCGAATAAAAGATCACTGTATACTCCCAGTCTTTCTGTGCGTTTTCACTGGTCAACAGGGCGGTCACGTATATATAAATTATATTATCATCTTAAAACTGAATGCCAATCTGTCCGAAGAAGTTGATGTGATATTTGCTCATAAGATGCTCAAAAATTTTAATTTTTCTGAAGATCCTCGACGCTACCCCAGACGCGAACCCAAACTGCGAAGGCTAATAATTCCTCTTTGCGACGGGTATATATCCAAGTTGTCCCTGAAGATAAGGCCAATAAGATGAAGGAGATCTTCGAAATTGTGCGCTGGAACATGGAGGAAGCTGCTCAGGACCAAGCCAGGCATTACAATCTACGAAGGAGGCAATGGAATCCAACAATAGTCTGGGCGAAGGAGCACCATTTGTCAAAGGCAGCCGAGGGTTTCGCGGCAAAGCTAGCGCCGAGATATGACGGACCGTACACGGTTATAGACTTCGTCTCACCAGTAATTTGTAGGATCCGCCACAAGGATACACAAAAAGAACGAACCGTCCACGTCAGTGAGCTAAAGCAACAAACACAAGAACTCGGTACAGACAAGCAAGGACAACACGAGCATGCAACGACAAAAAGTGCGGACTATAGCGTCGGGCATAGGCCAGAGTCTATATAGACCGCAGGATAACACGAGCATGCAACGACAAAAAGTACGGACTATATCGTCGGGCATAAGCCAGAATCTATATAGATCGCAGGATAAAACGAGTATTCAACGACAAAAAGTACGGACTATATCGTCGGACAGAGTCTGTATAAAACGCAGGAAACAAGGAGGTACAGTGACCCAGACAACGAGGCAAACTGATTCTGCGTCGGGCATGAAGCCAGAGTCATCCGTTAATACGCCGCGAAGAATAAGGTGATGCACAGGACAAGAAACCGAAAAGACCGCAGGCCAACAATAATCCGTAGAATCGAGGCAGACCACGACCAGATCTTTGTTTCCCGAGGAAAGAGGGGAGACGGTACAGCTCGAGAGCTTTACCGTAGCATGCCAAGCCAAAAAAGCACGAAAATAACGCGCACACACATAAACGGCCACAGTTAAATTAATTAGCATGCCAAGCCAGAAAACACGAAAATGACGCGCACACACATAAACGGCTACAATAAAAAAAAAAGAAAAATACACACACATAGAATGCACTACAGCTGATCCGGCAATCTGAAATGAGAGATATACATAAAAACCGGGGTCGCAGGGAAACAAACCACTTGCCAACTAAACGCAGAACGACGCAAGAAAGTAGTGAACCTAACAGGGTCATTGACCACGGCCCCAAGGGGACGAAAGGCAAATCTGCAGTCCTGGGCCTAGCTTTGAAAGAAAGAGACAATAAGTAAACATGAAATAGATAGGAAATTGCGCTTACCATATCATTGTGCGAAGTCACTATAAACAAGAGATGGGGGCACTTCGATTCATGGCGGCCGATTGGCACTAGACGATAGTGTCGATCGGTGGGCACAAAATACTGGAAATATCGGCACAAGGAGTCACGCTGTGGAACATCGATACATCGGCACGACGTAGAGAGACCATCCGACGGAAAAGACAAATCATGGACATCGAGAAAATCATCGGGGGAAACGTCTCCGGCGGGAATTCGAAAGTCTACGGGGGAAACGTCTGGGCAAATTTAAAGTCTACGGGGGAAACGTCTGGGGCGGGAGATTCGAAATCTGGAAGGAGGATCGGCGCTGTGGAACTCAAGAAGGAGCTGTGAGCGTCGTGGGAACCGTCTGGAGGAGCGAGTCGACTAGAAGACTACAAGCAAACGAGGAAAAGTGCGAGGAGAAGACACGTCGAGGGAAGGATGTCAGAATGTGGAGTATACCAAGGCAGAGAGAACAGCAAGTCTGTTTTCATTCCCGAAGTAAGGGGAAAATGTGAAGAGTTGAATAACTCCCCAAAAGTTAGAAAGCAAGCAGAGTACCAGTTACCAGTTACGCGGCGAATTCGCCCGTAGAAACGGTAGTGCGGCGAGAGAGAGTGGTGCACTGAGCACCAGATAAGGACATGGAGAGCCCGAGAGGGACAGCAATAGAAGAGAGCGGCGAAGGGCCGTGGGCAGAAGGAAGTAACGGGATGGCTCCGGACTTTGGACCCTGATATTGGTAAAGTGCGCAGAGGGCGAAAGGTCGAACGGTAAAATCATGGACTTTGGACCAGGAGGCAAGGAGACGCCGATAACTAGTGGTAAACGGAGGCCTATATAAACCGGCCGAGCGCAGGAAGCTGGATCAGTCGATTTCTACCAAGTCAACAAGTAACAGGCATCAAGTGAACCAGTAACCAATGAAACAACGTGAAGGAGCAAGTAAAGCTGTGCGGAGTCATCAAGGAAACAAGATCGCTACGTCGAGACGTTCGGGACTTAGAGCTAAAGTCTCCGAATTGAGACACAGGTAGCTGAGGTCCTTACGGCGCTTTGTGATAACTTCAGTAGCGATTTGGCATGCCACCCGGCGTGTCCGACAGAGTTGAACAAATAGAGTCCTTCGACGAGGAACCGTGGGCTCAGAAGGAAAGTGGTCTTGAACTAGCTGCCTGCCTACAAGGACTTCATTGTCGAACTCCGGCGTACGCCTGCTCGTCCTGCAGGAATTGTACAAGGTCCTGGTGCGACTAGCCCGGAAGGACGCGCGTTTGTTCAGCTAGTGTCTCGAAAGGCGTATGCGTTAAGAGCACAGCAGTTCACCGCTAGAGTCCCAGAACGGCAGCTTAGTAAGGGAGGGGAGCTAGTCGAGAGATCCGGAGAAAGAGCAAGGACAACAAGGACACCCAGGACGACGAACAACAAGCGCCGTGCGAGCATCAGATACTTCAAATTCTAAATTCTGCGTTTGACCCTGGGACTGCGTTTGCGGCTTCCGGCGAACCGTTAGGTAGAAACTGAGCTGACGTCTGGTACGACCGGCCGGGACAGAGCAAGGGACAGGAGGCTGCGGCTGCGAAAGGCGTACGCCTTGAGAGCCAATGCCTGTTCACCCTAGTCTGGGAATGGTGACGCATCCCTAAGCCCTGTAATCCCGCTGAGCCAAAGGCAACAGAAGGCATCGCGAGCAAAACCAGCGAAGGAGACACTCCAGAGAGACGTTCAACGTGGGAAAGCGCCGACGATGAAGCATATTTCCACATTGTCAATAAAAACCCCGGCCGAGGGTCAAGACGGCGAATAAAATATCCTTGTATATTCCCAATCTTTTTGTGCGTTTTCACTGATCAATAGGGAGGTCACGTTTGTATAAATTACATCTTCTGAGCTAGCCATTCGTAGCGAGCCGATAAACTAAGAAATTCAGTTCGTTACATCTTGCGCCCATCGTGATTGTTTTGACAGTGAAATTCAGCTTCAAGAAAGAGGATTTCCCAAAGGTGGCAGCCAAGCTTGGCATCATCCTGGAGGGCAGGTCGGAGGACATGCGAAAAGCCCTTTCAGAATATGTCATGAAAACACAAAACGACCCAGAAATGGCAGAAATTTGGGCTGAGCTGAAGGAAATCTGCGACAAACCAGGCTCAAGCGGCAAATTTCAAGTCCCAGGCGCCGAACAGCTCATAGCTGAGTATGAAGGAGGCAGGAAGATCCAGGGCCACAAGTCAAGAAAGAAGACCAGAACAGCAAAGGCCAGCGCACCAGTCTATGCAAAATTCGCAAAGCAAGTCAGGGAATGGTCTTTCAAGTTTGATGGCACGGAGAAACCGCTGGAGTTTCCGGTCAGCAAACACGTACGGTATGAACCTGAACCTCATTTCCCGAGCCATGCCAGAATTCAAACAATAAAGAGTTCAATGAAAGTTTCCAATAGAACCACAACAAGTGACGTGTAGAAGATGCGAAGAAGACGGAGGAAACCAAGCGCCATTCGACGGACCACGCAAATAAACTCCGAACAATTATAATCACCAGAACACCCAACACAGCACCGAGAGCCCACAGGTCACAAACGCACGTCGTGAGCCCACACTAAGACTGCAGACGGTGTGGCGATCACTGACATTGGGAACGAGGATGCCGAAACCAGCGGCTACTTTTCTGCTGGATTTGCGGCAAGAGGGGTAAGAAGCGTAGAGTGCTGCCAGAGAGTTTAAGAAATGGCCGGCGATCCCATCCACAGAGAGGCGAGCAGGGGTCGCAACGTTGTCTCTCCAAACTAACTGGCAAATTAATCGAAGAAGAGCAGCAGCTATCTGCAACGGTAACGATTGGCGGAACAGGCTAACGGCTGCCAAGGAAACTCCGGAGGACACACAGGGAGCATTCAGCCGGACTACCTCTTGGAGGGAGGCGCTTTATGTGGGCATATTCCGAACAGAGCAGGCAGCGAAGGAGATCATCGAAATTGTGCGCCGGAACATAGAGAAAGATTCTCAGGAACAAGCCAGGTATTAAAATTTACGAAGGAGGACACGGTCCTGGCGACGGAGCAGAATTTGTCAAAGGCAGCCGAGGGTTTCGCGGCAAAGCTACCGCCGAGATATGACGGACCGTACACGGTGATAGATTTCGTCTCACCAGTCATTTGTAGAATCCGCCACAAATAAACACAAAAAGACGAACCGTCCACGAAAGTGAGCTTAAACCACAAACACAAGAACTCGGCACAGCAAGCCAACACAACACGGGCAGGCAACAACAAGCGGCGTGGTCTATAGCGTCGGGCATATGCCAAATCTATATAGAACGCAGGATCACAAGAGCATGCAACAACAAAAAGCTCGGACTATAGCGTCGGGTAGGTACCAGAGTCTTTATAGAACGCAGGAAAACACGAGCATGCAACAACAAAAAAGCGGGCTATAACGTTGGGCATATACCAGAGTCTTTATAGTAAGCAAGACACAAGGATGCACAGTGACCCCCACAACGAGGCAAACGAAGCATGCCAACCCGGGAAAAAACGAAAATGACGTGCACACACATAAACGGCCACAATTAAAAAAAAACACACACATAAAATGCACTACAGCTGAGCCGGCAATTTGAAATGAGAGATATGCATGTAAACCGGGTTCGCAAGGAAACAGACCACTTGCCAACGCCGAACTTGCAGAACGCCGCAAGAGACTGATGAATGTAGCGTGTCATTGTGCCGCCCCCAAGGGCAGAAAAGGTCAACTCAGCAATCCTGGGCCAAGCTTTGAAGGGAAGAGACAATAAGTAAACAACAAATCGATAGGAAATTGCTCTTACCATATCTTTGTGCGAAGTCGCCATAAACAAGGGATGGGGGCGCTTCGATTTATAGCGGCCGATTGGCACTGTACGATTGTGTCGCAAAAAAGGGAAAATTGGTTAAAATAGCCATTAAAAGTAGGAAAACATTTGTACAATAATAAAATTAGAGAATCAATTAAAAAAGCGGCCATAATATACGGCTGAGGTGATTCTTTTAGTAGAGCAAGATCAAATGTTGAATAGAATCACGTAAAATCAGAAAATAATCTAGCGGAGGCTGCGTCAAGGGGAATTTCTTCTGGCGAATTTATAAATTTCAATCTTTGAAATATCCCAAATTGGTTAAAAGAATGAAAAGAGAATTGGTCGACTTAGTAAAGTTCTACAGAAAAGAAACAATTGTTTACAAATTAATTTATTAATTAAATACAAAACAATTTATGTTTTCCGTGTTATTTAACGGGTAAAGAGATCAAATATTCAGAGCAAATAAAAATTAAAATTAGAAGAAATGTCAATTAAGAGTAGAACTCTATTGTATCTATTATTCTGTACCCCAATGTTCGAATATTTTAACAAATTTTACGTTGAATTTAAGAGAGAACTTAAGATACCTAGCTCTTTATATCTCATTAACGATTAATTTGCCTTAATCGTGAGTTAAGTGCACTAAGATACAAATATTGTATATGCTAATATTCGTTTAAAGCTACTATGAGTTGAGAGGTATACAGTGGGCGCGACATATACATTGTATTTAGGTAGTCGACCTGTGTGGGTTTAATAGTGGGAAAAATAGTTTAATGGTATAAAATACAGTGTGTACAAGATATCTACATCTCACTCCTTTTGAAAAAAAGGTGATTTAATAAAAATATTTTTTTATAAAATGTATGTTTTCATATTATATTTTTTTTTTATTTATTATTTTTTTATTTTTTTCGTAAAAGTAGATATTAATTATTATAATTTTTTTATTTTTAGGTGTCAGCACACCATTTACAAATGTAGTAAAAATAGTTTGAAAATTTAACTACAATGTAATGAAAGTATTAATATATAAAGAAATATTAATATTTTTATAATTGAAATTATATATAATATAATAGTTAAATTTTTTTTTGAGAGAAACAACAATTAAAAAGTAGTACAATTTAAAAAATAATTAATTAAAATAAATAAAAAAAGTAAAATATTTATAAAATATAATTTTTTTTTTTTTGTTTACATATGCATTTTATTTATTGAATCTTTTCTGAATTGAGACTAACAATAAGTATATAAAATCTTAAATTAAAAAGCTATATCTGACAGTCTAGATGACTGACGCGAGATGAAAGGGCTCTAATAACTATTTCTGAGCTGGAAGGTCATTTCGTTGTAATCGGGTCCGGTTGGAGACTCTGGCCAGGCCCCTGGCGAGCTGGTTTGGATGAGAAGTTAGTTTGGTGTGGTAGGACGCTTTTTGTTTTGATATTTCATCTTTTACGGGATGACAAGATCTCTGTGGATGTTGTCGTTCCGAACATACTAAGGTGGCCCATTGATAGTTCTCAGGATTATTGATTGTGCTCGCTGGATAATATCGATTTTACTGCTGCTCGCGTTTCCCCACAATTGGGAGCCGTAAGTCCAGACTGGCTTAAGCGTTGAATTGTAAAGCAGGACCTTGAAGTCTAGGTAGAGGGGGGAGCGAGCGTTTGTGAGCCAATAAAGGCTATTGGATTTTAGTTTTAGATGAATTTTCTTAGCTTCGATATGTCTCCGCCATGTAAGTCTCCTGTCTAGGTGGACGCCGAGGTACGTTACATCGTCAGCTTGTAGAAGTGGCGTGTTATTCAGAGTTAGCGGGGGACACGTTTGTCTGTTAAGAGTAAAATTTATGTGTTTACACTTTTGCGCATTTATTTTATACGCCAGTCTGATAACCACCTCTCCACTACCACGAGATGATCAGCTAGTAATGCTGTTGCCTGAATTAGGCATTTGGACCGACTTAGGATCGCGGTATCGTCTGCGAATGTAGAAGTAGCTAGCAGCTCGTTCGAGGGAATATCTGCGGTGCAAAGGAGGAACTCCAGCCTCTATCGTGTAATCATCGGATATTGTAGTGTTGCATCTCACGGCCAAGGCTCTGTAAAAGGTACGATTCTAGTATCCTTTGAGTGTTTTCCGGCAGTAACATTCTGATTTTATGCATAAGGCCATTGAGCCAGACTTGGTCGAAAGCCTGCGCAACGTCAAGGGATACCGCACTGCAGTATTCCCGAAGCTCGAATGCAGTTCGTATTTCTGTTGTTAATCTATTGACTTGCTCTATTATTTCATGGCTTTCTCGAAAGAGAAATTGATGTGCCGGAATAACGTATTGCTCTTTCAGATGTGGGATTATGCGCGTCAGAAGGCATTTTTAAAGCAGTTTTGACAGACACGAGAGTAAACTTATCGGTCTGTATGAAGCTGGTATTGTGTGATCTTTTCCTAGCTTTGGGATCATTATGATTACCGACTTTTTTTGGGAAGTAGTCTTGTAATTCCGTTGAAGAGTTTACAAATTACCTCAACTGCACAGTTTGGGAAATCAATGAGCATCTTAGGAGTTATTAGATCACCTCCTGGGGCCATTTCGATGGTGTAAAGCAAATGAACAAGCTCTGTTTTTGTCGCTTCTGGCCCAGCTGCCTGAAGAGTCTCTTATGGGAGTTACTGTTTCGGCCGGCGCACTTAGATTTGGGTGGGCCCTCCACAAGGGATGCTTGGGTGAAAGTTTCTCAATGTACTGGCGTTGTGCTTTTTCTTCTTCGTGCCTTAGAGCCCTGGTAAGTCTGCGACCAGCTTCCTTAAGACTATGTTTTGAGGATGGCGTTCTGCTAATTTGCCAAGCACGCCTCAAACGTCTTTTCTCTAAAACAAGCTGTTCGATTTCAAGGTTAGTTTTGTGCTGGTGTGTGTGCCCATCCCTCCCTTGCGGTGTAGAGGCTTTGGCTGCTGCGACGAGTAAAGACTCCAGTGCATCGGCATAGCAGTCGATGTCCTCCTTGATGTTGAGCTGTGGATAACTCCACACTTCAATGTGGGAACTATCGTACTTTTTGAACTTCAGCCAGTTGGTTCGACATCAGCCTGCAAGGGTGCTCGATTAGTTCCAGGTTTTAAAGAAAAGTTGGACTGCCTGGTAAAACGTAGTCCAGTTTGTTGCATGTTTTGATGAGTGCATTATAAAGTTACCTTCCTTTGGGGGTCACAAGGAGGGATCCCCAGTGTATGTGCTTGGCTTTGTAATCTCCTGCTGCTATAAATCGTTCTCCAAGTGAATTGTAGAAGTCCATGAATTGGTCTTTGGAGACTGTAAAGCGGGGTGAGCAGTAGACAGCGGCAATGGCAAGGTTGCAGTTTCCCAATTGTAATTTTATCGATGTAGCTTGGAGATAATTTTTTGCAAACCGTTGGTGAAAGTGGTGTAGGATGCCGGTTCCGCCATGTGCTTTACCATCAGGACTACCGTAGAACGTGTATCCCCGTATTTGAAAGTTATATTTGCTGGTGAGATGCGTTTCTGCCAGCAACATAACGTCGATGTGGTTTTCGTTCAGAAATTGAGTTATTTCAGGTATATACCGTGAAACACCGTTGGCGTTCCACATAGTTGTTCGGAGGCTAGGCATAATTTATTTGGAGCTGCAAGCATTTGTAACAAGATATTTTGGTTTTGCATTAGAGTTTGCATGGTGGTTTTCATGAAGGACGTAAATTCCATCATAGTTTCCATGTTACTTTGTGGCGGCCTCATGGCCTGCTGTATGTTATCGATTTTCGGCTCTACGTGAGCTGTGCCTGATCTTAGAGCACTGGCGTAGGAAATGCCGTTGGTGGTAATTGATGGCCCAAATGATGACCTGGCTGCTTTTGCGAAGAAAACTTCCGGTGTCGTTTGTGATTTCATGTAGATGTTCTGGCGTGCCGTTGTCGCTCGTTGCATACGACTTTTCATCTCCTTATAGACTGGACAGCCTCTGTAGTTTGCTGTGTGGTTTCCTTGGCAGCTTACACATCTTTTTAGTGAGAGAGTCTTCCATGTTGGCAGGGCAGGGTTCGGAGCCGTGGCAGTTTCCACAAGCTACACAAACTGACCTGAGGGTTAAGTAAGCCCTGTAATAAAATTATAAAAAATTAAATAAATAATTTTTAAACCTGAGCTAGACTCCTTTGACTGACTAGTCATAGAGTTATTTTTTAACCTGATCCAAAAACCCATCCAAACACAGTGTTTTTCAATGACAGTTTATCACTAACTCTTTTATTGTAACGTTCAGTTGGCAAGTTTATAAAATAATCGATCTAGCTTCGAGACCTGAATTGCCATTTCTGGTTGATATGGATGGTAAAACTCATAATTCTGCTGACATCTGGAAGTTGCTGGTGGGAAAACATATTGAGGATTGTACACAAGACTCAGTTAAGGAATTTGCAATCGGATCGGCTTTCGTGTGCGTTGCTGTTTCAAATTATTGGCTTAACTTTCAGTTATAAAACTGACCTGGGAACCCGAGTTCAATTACACTCGAGCTACTTGATTCTCCCAAAAGCGCCCTTTTATTTTAACGAGGACTGTAGTAACACTTCGTGGCCTGCGTTAACTGACCGGGCATGAGGGACAAACACATCAGGAACTTGATTTGAAATCGTTGCGGTAACTTAAGTCGGTTGTGGTGTGTGTTTTCGCACTTGGCGCTTTTATTTAAAGTCACTAGTTGTAGGGAGCGGGAGCGGGAGCCACAAAAGCTTTCGTCCGTTCGCTCTTACGAATTCGCCCCGTCTTTTGCCACCTTAGCATTAGTTAGCTTCTAAGAGAAATTATTGGAATATTAAATTTAGTGATCATTTGAACTTCATCGTAACCACTCCTCTTCGTCGCTGGAATATTTCTGCCGTTCCTTTGGTTATTGCCCAAGACGTTTAATTTGCTGCTGCCGCTGGAACATGGATGTAATGAAGGAAGTTGCATTTATCAAGTCGGCCAACCAGGTATAGAGACGCTTTACTAATGCTATTTAAATACATCTGGTAATGAGCAAGGTCGATGCAGATGCAGATTATACTTTGTTTCCGCTTTGGAGGGAAAGGCGGCCCTCAACTGGCGATACCAACACATGGTAGCGGAAGAGGCTTCCAAGCCCAAAACTGTTCAGCAGACCCAATTTAACCCTAAGAAGAATGGAAATAGGAGTTTTTTGTTTGTTGCTGCCAGGAACGACTCTGTTCAACTCAGCTGAACATCAGATTGGAAACAGTGCTTCCCTAACAGTTCAGCAAAGATTCGATTTCGCTAAAAGGCCACCTTATGCATTAACTGCTTAAGAAAGGGTCACACTGTCTCGCGTTGCCAACCCCTACTCAGCCCAGGCTCATGCAAGAGTCTCCAACCACTTTGCATGTTTTGCATGCGAATGCATCGGATCGAGTCATTCTTGCAACTGCTGTTGTGAGCGTTCAAACCAAAAGTGGCGAGTTTGTATTAGCTTAAGCGTTGCTCGACTCTGGTTCAGATGAGTTCGCTCAGAGGCTCAAAATTACAAGAGAGGACGTGTGCATGACCTTGCAAGGCCACAAAAAAATACACACTATTGTGAAGTCGGGAGTAGGGAACAGCCAGTTGTCGTCCGATTTTTGGATTAATATTTGTGGTTATCATCCGGATCAAGTGGTGAACACCAGCGGGTGGGTGCCTGAAAATATTCAGTTGGCAGATCCATTCTTCTTCAAGCCCCAAACAATAGATATACTTATCGGTGCTGATACGTGATTTGAACATTTATCTATTGGCCAGATAAAGCAGGGGTCTGAACTCCCAATCTTACAAAAGACTGTTCTAGGCTGGATTGTTTCAGGGAGAATTGCCTCTGAAAATAATGTAAACGCTGAAAAAATGGTACATCTCAACTGCCAGGAGGACACAACCCTGCAGAAATTTTGGTCTGTGGAGGACTTGCCGCCCAAGGCTAAAGTCCATACTCCTGAGCAACAACTCTGTCAACAACACTTTGAGAAAAATACTCAAAGATTGTCGTCCGGTAGATTTGCCGTTTAAACCTGACGCAAATACTCTTGGTTCGTCATACGAAGTTGCGAAACGAAGATTTTTGTCGCTAGAAAGGAAATTGTCAAAGGATTTTTCGCTGAAGAAGATGTATCTTGAATTCATGAAGGAATATGTTTCAGTGGGGCACGTGTCCTCCACCAATGACAAAATTCCGAATACTCCGCACAATTTCATGCCTGCGTTCTACGGCCACAAAGTACTTCAACTAGCGTTGAATGACATCTTGATGGTAGGCCCAATTATCCAAGAGGAGCTGTACTCGACTCTGCTTCGGTTTAGAATGCCTAAGTTTGCCCTTGCAGCCGACGTCAAAAAGATGTATCGCCAAGTGATGGTGGACGAAGCTGACCGAAACTTCCAGCTCATAGTATGATGACAATATCCTTCTGATACATATGGAACTTCGCCATCACCCTTTTTGGCGAGGCGGTGTTCAATGCGGCTAGGAGAGATGGCGCAAGCAACTCATCCAAAAGCCGCAAAGGTTATTCAGAATGATTTTTATGTTGACGATTTGTTGACTGCAGGATGCGTTGAGAACCTGCAAAGCCTTTGACACTAAGTTTCTCACGTCTTGCAAGAGGCAGGCTTTGAATTGGCAAAGTGGTTTTTAAACTGCCCAGGGATATCTGCATCTGACAGCGCAGACTCAGACGTAACTAAGACCCTTGGCTTGGTTTGGTTACCGGTTAAAGATTACTTTCAATTTGGGTTGGATGACTCTTTCCTGGATCTTTGCGCGAAAAAGCGATCGAATTGATCGAATTTTCGACCCAATTGGCCTCTTGTGTCCTTTGGTCACAAAGGCAAAGATGTTGTTGCAGGGACTGTGGCTTCAAAAATTAGATTGGGACGAGTCGCTACCGATGCAGTTGCTTACATCGTGGGAGACGTTTAAAGCGCCTCTTCTGCAGCTGCCGAAAATTAAGGTATCGTGATTAGTCAACAAAGATCTGCAAAGTCCCGATTCAAATACATGGTCTCGCTGACGCTTCCATGCGAGCGTATGGAGCGTGCATCTACGTTCGTACTCAAACTGCTGAAGGTTTAAAAGTGTCTTTATTGACCGCTGAATCGATAGTAGCTCCCCTCAAGATGAAAACTTAGCCTCGCCCATCCCTCGTCGTTTTTGGTTTTTGTTTCGAACCGGGTTGCAGAAATTCAGGAGTGGTCGGAGAAAGCAATTTGGAGACACGTTCCCAGGAAAGTCAACCCAGCAGACATAGTTTCCCGAGGATGTGACGTAGAGGAGCTTACAACGTGCATTTGGTTTGGTGGGCCTTCGTTCTTGCTAAACTCAGAAAACAATTGGCCTGTAAGTAAACATTTCGAAGTGCCGGCTGATGTGATGTTGATGGAGCTACCCAAATCGGCAATAGCTGTCGTAGTCAGCCCAGAGCCAAATTATTTTCTTCAGAAATTAGAGTCCTTATTCGTCGCACCTGAAGCTTCTTATAGTGTTCATGTGGGTTTTTCGTTTTATTCAAAGGTGCAGAAAGGTGTCGAAGCCTTTAGAAAAAGTATTTTGCCAAGAGAACTGGACTTCGCTTTTGAGAAAATTTTTGAAGTTATCCAATTTCATGAATTCAGGGACGACATAAGTAAAATTCGGAAAAATAAACTGGTAGCAACGAATATTAAAAGTTAAACCCTTTTCTTCAGGAAAATAAATTAGATTGGTGTTCCTCGCCATTGCTACGAAGCCAAATTCCCGTTGTTGCTGTCTAAAAGCTCACAGTTTGTCAGATCCTATGGGTCATACCTGCACGTTGAGAATTATCACGCTGGCCCACTAGCTCTCGTTAGTCGTCTGCGCGAGAAAAATTGGCTAGTTAAGTCTGCCGGCGAACTCGTGCATGCGCTGCTTTCGCTGCAAGCCGAAACTCTTGACACAAAATATGGGGAACTTGCCAGCAGATAGACTTCGAGCTCTCCGCCCGTTCAATATTTGTGGCGTTGTTTCTTGTGTTCCCTTCAGCACAACGTTCGTTGTTCGTCTGTTTTGCGTCCAAAGCGGTCCACTTAGAATTAGTGTCTGACCTAACTACTGATGCGTTCTTGTGGGCATTTCAAAGTTTCGCGAGTCGTCGCGGGATTCCGGAGACGGTCTGGTGCGACAACGCTACCAACTTCGGCGGACTATGGGAGGCAGGTGTGAAGTCTGCAAAGCACCTTTTCCTTCGTACGGTAGCCCAAGACCTCTTGACCACGGAGGAGCTCGGAACTCTCCTCACGTTAACAATTTTACTGTCATTACCTCAACGACGAAGCAGACGGACTGGGTTCGCATGGTAAACCAAAAATCCTTGAAACACCTTCGAAAAATATTAGGCATTTATTATCAAATTTATCAAGGTTTGATAACTGATCATCGTCATGCAAAATTGTTTTGAAAAGCCAATAAATTTTTTGTACTATGGACAGAGGTCACTAAATTTTGGCATTTTAATTTGTGGTAGATGTAATGCCCACCGGTTGCATTTGTTGAGCTGGGCTTCTAAAAGATTTATGAAGAGCTCGAGAAGTAATACACAAATTTTCCAGCTCTTTACTGGATGCCAACTCCGAATTAATTGTTTTGCCTAATGATCACTGTATATTAAATGCCTAATCCATGTAAGCACCAAGCACATCTAATCGACACTCTATCTGCAGTGGGTCCCTTCTACAGTTCCTTCTTTTATTGAAGCGTTAATTTTCTTTATATTATTGACATGTGTCATGAAAAAAATATATCGCTGCTGAAGAAGTTCTAATTCTTCGGGATTGGGAGGTATGATGTGAGTTTAATTTATATGGCAAATTTATTAAATTACCCTCTCAATTGTATTTATATGTGAGCCGGGCAACGTACTGAACTATTTATCCGTTAAGGAATTTACCGTTCTTAAAGAGGAATTAAGGTACTGCATGTGGGTATAGACTTGTGCCCAGCCAATCATATCCGGCAATCATACTGTGTATGTGTGTTTGTGGGGGTACTTTTCCACTATATCAAATGAAGAATTTTAATATTAATTGCCACAAACAGTATTCCAATTTGATTACTTTGCTCAAAATAACACTGGCAAGCTGCCGTCTTCAGTTTCAGAAACCCATGTGTTTGAATTTATTAAAACTATAAATGATGTTAATACCATTTAACTCCAATCAGCCACAAGCAACAGCAACTATTATTAATACATTTCCTTCCGGAAGCAACAACGAAACGTGGGACACGGTGTGGATCTGTTGAGCGGCTGCATGTGCAAATACATAGAGAGCGAGAGCTTGACATAAAGTTGTGTTCTTAACATTCGGTGTTTACATTCATTAATTGTATTGTTTACAGTCTTATATGATATATTTCAAGATATACCGCGAAATATTAAGTCATTTCTTTAAATGTATATACATTTACATTAATATATATATATATTTTGAATAAAAATATTTTCAGATGTTCAAATTTTTATATTTTAAACATACAATGGTATGCAAAGTATATATCATTAGAAAATAATTTCAGATTTTCAATATATATTATCTAAAAAGTAACTTCTTTTTATTACGTTATTTTTCAAAACTAGTTAATTTTAGTATGCATATATGGTTGTAACGAGTAACCGCTATACCAATGCCAACAATATGATACGGTGTACTTATGTTAACACAAAGTCCCGTCTACGTGGTTAACTGAAATACGATCACGCGACTCAGAGCCAGACATAAGGAAAGTGCCGCATAAGCAGCCGATGTATGCAGGTAAACTTATCTTGCGCTCCCGCTGTTACCAGCCTTGTAAGAGCATAAACATTCCTAAGTGTGTGGCTGCTGCTTGCAGTTACCGGCGTTACCGGGCCGCGAATTTTTAAGCAATACTCTTCAATATACTCTCTATACATTTTATCTGGTTTGCTGGTCAATAAATAAACACACTTGAAATACGATCACGCGACTCAGAGCCAGACATAAGGAAAGTGCCGCATAAGCAGCCGATGTATGCAGGTAAAACTTATCTTGCGCTCCCGCTGTTACCAGCCTTGTAAGAGCATAAACATTCCTAAGTGTGTGGCTGCTGCTTGCAGTTACCGGCATTACCGGGCCGCGAATTTTAAGCAATACTCTTCAATATACTCTCTATAAATTTTATCTGGTTTGCTGGTCAATAAATAAACACACTTGAAATACGATCACGCGACTCAGAGCCAGACATAAGGAAAGTGCCGCATAAGCAGCCGATGTATGCAGGTAAAACTTAACTTGCGCTCCCGCTGTTACCAGCCTTGTATGAGCATAAACATTCCTAAGTGTGTGGCTGCTGCTTGCAGTTACCGGCGTTACCGGGCCGCAAATTTTAAGCAATACTCTTCAATATACTCTCTATAAATTTTATCTGGTTTGCTGGTCAATAAATAAACACACTTGAAATACGATCACGCGACTCAGAGCCAGACATAAGGAAAGTGCCGCATAAGCAGCCGATGTATGCAGGTAAAACTTATCTTGCGCTCCCGCTGTTACCAGCCTTGTAAGAGCATAAACATTCCTAAGTGTGTGGCTGCTGCTTGCAGTTACCGGCGTTACCGGGCCGCGAATTTTTAAGCAATACTCTTCAATATACTCTCTATAAATTTTATCTGGTTTGCTGGTCAATAAATAAACACACTTGAAATACGATCTCGCGACTCAGAGCCAGACATAAGGAAAGTGCCGCATAAGCAGCCGATGTATGCAGGTAAAACTTATCTTGCGCTCCCGCTGTTACCAGCCTTGTAAGAGCATAAACATTCCTAAGTGTGTGGCTGCTGCTTGCAGTTACCGGCGTTACCGGGCCGCAAATTTTTAAGCAATACTCTTCAATATACTCTCTATAAATTTTATCTGGTTTGCTGGTCAATAAATAAACACACTTGAAATACGATCTCGCGACTCAGAGCCAGACATAAGGAAAGTGCCGCATAAGCAGCCGATGTATGCAGGTAAAACTTATCTTGCGCTCCCGCTGTTACCAGCCTTGTAAGAGCATAAACATTCCTAAGTGTGTGGCTGCTGCTTGCAGTTACCGTCGTTACCGGGCCGCGAATTTTTAAGCAATACTCTTCAATATACTCTCTATAAATTATATCTGGTTTGCTGGTCAATAAATAAACACACTTGAAATTAGTTTTAATGGGACTTATTGGAGAAGGGTGTCTTTCAATAAACTTCTTTACAGCAACGTTTTGAAAATTCCTGAAAAAACTGTCACCGTTTACCAGCAAAATATACTTCTGGTCAGATTCACTATTAGCCACCATTAGTCCGCTTTAAGGCACCAGTAGTGCAGCGCGAGGCACACCCATCTATTACTGATATCCGTGTTATCATCTCTGTACGCTGACGATACAACATCTTACCTCTCTGTTTTAATATTTTAATGTGCTTCTAAAATCTTATCGTCTGTGGAGGCTGTGCAGTCCGATCTTAGAGTTCCTTCCTGTGGCAAATTGACTAATTCCAGTTTTAAATTTTCGCTTTGAATTCCTTTTTTTTTATTTATACGAACCTTAAGCGCCAAGTGCTCAATACTGTACACCAAATACTCTGAATTTAAGCTATTAACAAACTCATTTCTGACCAAAGTGGAACTGAAGTTACTCCATATAATTTCGAAGGGTGTCTGCTAAATAATGTTATTTTAACATTTGTTATCGATTTTATTGTCTACAAACAATCCCCTTGCTGTCAAAAGTTTATATCCCTCTTTTAGTTCTGTTCCAGTTCTTTTTCTGTAAAACTTATTTTTCAGATAAATTTTCCCTAATTATATTTATCTCCCCTTTTTGTTGGTTTGGCCTAAGAATATAAGTGTTAAGCCGGCCATGATTTATGTCACTTAGTAAGCTTATTATACCTGTCTTTTCACAATCAAACTAGTCAACTGTTTTGTTACCATGAAAAAGGTTATAGATTCCCTGTAAACATAGTAACTTTATTAAAGTATAGTCGTCATATTCACTATTAGTTTGTTCATGTACTTGAAATTTCTTTTAAATTCCTCATTTTTCTTTTTAAGAACATTAGCCGTTGAATCCATTGTAAATAATTGCTTTTTGCTTAGATCATTAAGGCCTTGTTGGTGATCTAATAAATTTATTATATTCTGCTCCATTTGTACCCTATCGTCTTTATCCATTATTCCAAAGAGAATATGGTATAATGACCCCATAAACTCAAATGGAGCTCGTTTCTTTCTTTGGTTGTTATGACCAATAAAAATTTATTATTTTCTTCTAGGTCTAGAACAAGGTTACACTGAGCTTCGAAGCTATGAAGCTTTTCACATACCCGTCTCATCTTGTTTACTAGAGCGCTTCCTTTCCTTATCTCACATACCCGTCTCATCTTGTTTACTAGCATCCATAATATTATAAGCATCCATATTGTAAAAAACGACTAAATTGCAAGAGGAAGAGACAACTTCAACTTCGCCCATTGGGTTGAAATATATAGCGGACGTTTTATTTATTGTTTAACTTTATATGGTATCTTGCTGGTTAGACATTTGACAAAATATCATCAATATCAGGTTACTCATTATTAACCCCAGCTTGGATATCCTAGCACCAGCCCTTGTTAACCTTTTTGAGTAAGGTTCTTCTTTGTTATTTTCGGCAGCCTTTATTCCTATAAGAGGTTAATTTTACTGATCGGTCGAGAAATGCAAGCATCTTGCATCTTGGCTCTTACCACCCGAACTTTCTCATCCTTACCTTTATGTACCTCTTCTATCTTTCATAACGGCCATCTCAATGGATGACAACAATCATCCTTTATTAGAACTACTTGTCCCTTTTCTACTATTTCTATTACTTTAATTAAAGGATTAAAACCTATAAGTATTCTAATCCTTTTATTTCGTAAAAAACTTGTTTTGTATTGTTAGCATACCACTTCAGTCGACGCATACAGACAGCGCTAGCTCTGCCTGCTTTACCTTCAAAACCCGGATTCTATTTTACTAACTCTAGCCTATAAATTTCCTGTGTGGGAGACAAATATTTTGACTCTGTATATCTTAGAACTTAAGCAACGCAAAGTATTTTTAACTAACAACCCCATTCCACTTCTGTGCAATGGTGGCCCCCTTGACTCTGAAATCGTGTATATAAACCCGACCTCTGCCCTAATAAATCAGTACTCAAGTAATCCTTGTGTATTCAATTACTCCGAATTCTACGAGTGAGCATCGCTGTGTCTTTGGCCCTAATATGCATGATTTTCTCCGAGTTAAACCAATTCAAGGATTTAGCGTCCTACTGTCACTAGATTATGTTCAAGTGGCAACCACATATATACAAAATAAAAACTTAAGAAACCTACAAACATTTTGGTGACCGACCGTTGCATAAAATTCTAGTCAACTTGGCGACTATTCTACATATATTTTTTCTAGACAGATTCCCTATCAACTTGGCGATCGAATCATCTAGATTTAAAGTTGTAAAAATCTTGCTTAATAATCCTGTTATTGAGCAGAATTCATAACGAAGGGTAATTTGCCTCGAATAATTTGCCGAGCATATTCCCGAACAACTTGAAAGTTTTTTCAAGGAGTAAATGATCAACTTGGCGATCTTTTACTACAATATTAGAAGTCAACTTGGCGACTCCAACAACACAAATATTTAAAAGTAGAAGAAGTCAACCCGGCGACTCTTCCAACTTACATCAGGCAATATATAAGGCAAAATGGAGGTTGAAAATTTTCATTGTCATTCAAAGCCAAATTGGCGAAGAAATCCAAATTTTGCAGAGAAACATCAAAAAGGATTCCAGCAAAAGAAAGGAAAAGGCGTCTTATTTCGAAGACAGAAAACGCCAAATTGAGGAGTATTGGAAAAAATTCGACAAAAGAAATAATATTATCCTGGAAATGTTAAATGATACTCCAGTGACGCATGAATATTTGAAAAGCAATACTACAATCAAATGAAAACGATTGTGTATCAAGCTATCGAAGAATTCAATACTAAAATTCTTCAATCGATGGAAACTGAAACATCGTCAGAAGTGGTGGAACAAATACAAAAATTTATAAGACACCAAGCGGCGGTTCTGGAATCTATGTCTAGAACTATGAAACATATCCAGAATGCAAATTCACCCAATAATCATTAATTGATTATTTATGGAAACAAATTGAAAGTCTTATTTTGGAATCCACAAATTATGCATCGAACCTGAAAAATTAAGGTTATAGTAGGGAACGATATATCTCCGCTGAAGAAGCAATGTTACAATTTTGTCAACCATCAACTGAAGCAGTTTCAGTAGCTACCAATTCATCGGTGGCTTCAATCTCTTCAATACAGTTGCCAAAAGTTTCCATTCCAAAATTTGATTGAAGCTATCTAAATTGGAAAAAAATGTGGTATCTTAAAGCTAATCTGTCTGGAGAATCAGAAAGGTTAGTTAGGCATTTAGAATTAACAGAAGTTAATTATGACACTGCCTTGGCCATGCTTGAAGAACGTTTCAATAATAAGCGAGTCCTTTCTACCGTGATAGTTGAAAAATTATTTGATCATGTGATTATGTGATAATTAATTCTCAATCAATAAAAAATTTGCATGACAACATCAATGAATTATTGCAAGCCTTAAAAAACATTGGAATCAGGACAGAGTCCTGGGATCCAGTCCTTCTGTTATATATGACAAGAAACTAGACAGACTCACGCACGCACTGTATGAGCAAACAACTTTACATACCAGGGAAATTCAATTAGAACACCGAATTTGGTTGGATCATTGCTGGAAAAAACAACATGTGCTCAAAAATGCCACAAAATTGCATGGTGTTTCCTCAGCCGAGGAAGCAAAATCGTCGTTGGGAAATTTGAGGAAATTGGACAACATGGAACCAACAAGGAAATACAGGACACCAGAGGAAAGACATTGCGAGAAACATTTTTTGGAAAATCTTGAACATGCACAAGACGGAAGGTTAATAGTCGATTACCTTATTCTGAAGATCCCTCAGCCCTGGGAAGGTCTTGCGATATTGCGACAAGGCGTTTCCTTTCGTTAAAACGAAGAACCAGCCCAGATATTCAAATTTTGGCCGAATACGAAAAACTAGGTCATTTGAAACAAGTATTGCCTAATCAAATACCAAAGTAACATTACTTTATTCCTCACCACTGTGTTCTTGAGCCGGAAAGTACTACTACAAAGTTAAGAGTAGTTTTTGATGCTTCCTGTAAAACATCTACAGGAACATCATAAAATTATGTGCTTTATCCAGGACCAGTTGTTCAAGTGATATGTTTTCTATTCTATTGAGATTCAGGATATGTTTTTACGGCTGATATAGAAAAAATGTATCGCAAGTTTGGATGAATCCAAAAAACCAATTCAATCAAATGATTGTTTGGCGCTACAATTCGTCTGATAAAATAAAATATTACCGGCTGAATACTGTGACTTATGGCACGACGTCAGCTCCATTTCTTGCCACAAAATGCTTGGAGCATTTGGCCAATAAACATTTGGAAAAATGGCCATTACGATCAAATGCACTAAAGAACGACTACTATGTTGATGACTGCCTAACCGGAGCAGACACAATTAAAAATGCTACAAGGATTCAAAGAGAGTTGAACAAAATCTAGCTGCCTTGTGGATTTAAGCTAAGAAAGTGGTGCTCTAATTCACACCAGCTACTAAAGCATGTTTCACCTGAAGATATTGCTATCAACATAAATCTTGGCACTGCACTAGAACATACTAGTGTTAGGACGTTGTTAATCATTTGGAGCCCTAAGGATGGCAACTTGTGAGGCAAGGCTCAAGAACATAACACTCAAACAATTACAAAAAGAATGGTAGCCTCTGAGTTGGGTCAAATTTTTGACCCACTTGGTCTTTTGGCTCCAGTCATAATCAGAGCAAAAATCTTTCTACAAAATCTTTCAGTCCTTAAACTAGATTGGGACACAGAGATTTCAGTTTCCCTAAAGGAAAGGTGGGAGGCCTTAATTTGCTTTAACATAATGACTATTCCGCGACACATTTTCGATGGAAAAATACCTCATAAGCAAGAACTACATATATTTGTGGATGCTTCTGAAAAAGCGTATGGTGCTGTTGTTTATATAAGAGCCATATATAGGAACAGACAAACGACTGTGCGCCTATTATGCGCTAAATAAAAAGTAGCACCTCTTGGAAAGCAAACCCTACCGCGACTAGAGTTATGTGCAGCTGTGTTAGGCGCAGAGCTTGCTGAATAGGGGAAAAAGGATCTAAACTTACAATCAGAATCCATAAAATGTCATTACTGGACAGATTCGACAATCGTGTTATGTTGGATAAATGCGAAAGCATCGAATTTCTATACATTCGTTGCAAATAGGCTGTCGAAAATTCAAGATACAACCTGCCCGAATCAATGGAGACATGTGTCATCAAATCTCAACGCCGCAGATGTATTATTTAGAGGGATACCCGCATCTTAATTAAGCGGTCATACATTGTGGTTATATGGACCACTGTTTCTTCATAGATCTGAAGAGAAATGGCCAGCTCTATTTAAAGCTCCAAGGGAAAAAATTAAAATTGCTACATTGGCAACATGGAAACTCGTTTAATCGCATACAATGTATAATTGCATACATGTTAAGATTTTCTTGTTTGTAAAATGGAAAGAAACCGAGCGAATTGGAACAAGCTAGGCGGATAATTATACGGTGTATACAACAGGCTGACTTCACAAATGAATTTAATCACCTTCGACGTCATCCCGAACGACCATTACCCAACAGCAGCAAGGTCGCTTCTCTTCATCTTCATTTGGACAAAAACTCTATCATAAAAGTAGGAACAAGGGTGGAGAATGCCCCAATTTCTCGGGATGCAATGAATGCCTATTTAATACCATATAATGACGAGATCGTCAAAATGCTGATACATAACTTCACGAAGAAAATTTGCATTGTGGACAAAATACTTTAAAGGGTATTGTACGACAACAGTATCACATTATCAAAATCACTCCTATGGTTGGAAACGTTATCATGAAATGCGTGCCGTGTACCAGGTTTCGTCCGAAATTGTTTTCTCAAATAATGGGAAAACTACCTGAGCATAGAGTTTCACAAAATCGACCGTTTTTAAATACCGGAGTCGATTATTGCGGACCCTTCTGGAACTTTTGGGAGATTTAACGACTGCTGGATTTCTTGAAGCACTACAACGATTATAAGTCGTAGAGGAAAGTGTCAGACCCTATACTGCGACAATGCGACAAATTTCGTTGGCGCCAGCAACCAATTAATAGAGTTAAAGGAAACAATCCACTCACATCAGGCCAAGAACTCTATAGTCCAGCTGTGCAATACAAAGGGTGTCCATTTTAAATTTATTCCACCGAGATCCCCTTATTTTGGTGTATTACGGGAAGCTGCAGTAAAATCACCAAAAACACTATTATCAGAGTATCCTAATGACATTACAGTCCTAACACCAGGTCATTTTCTAGTTGGAGAAACACTAGTCGCTCAGCCAGACCCAGAACTACTTCGAATAAATCGCTACCTGAACAATGGGAACTGGTGCAGCGACTTATGCACACATTCAGGACACAGTGGTCCGCAGAATATTTAACAGGCCTGCAATAACACTTAAAATGAAAAAAAGGCCCATAAAATGTAAGAGAAGGCATGATGGTTATTGTCATGGAAGACAATGTGCCTATGCTGCAATGGCCTATTGGACGAATAGTTAAAATTTATCCAGGCCAAGATGGATGTGTGCGAGTTGCAGACGTAAAAACTGCAACAGGAGTATTTAAAAGAGCGATTCATAAGCTTGCTCCACTATTCCGCCAAAAAGATCCAGGAGAAAAACGAAAGGAAATAAATGGACAAGATGCAGAAGAAGACCAAGAACCAAAAAGGCGGAAGAGCCCATCCCTATCAATGTTATCGATGCCGTTATTAATCTTGCTGCTGCTATTACCATTAGCTGCTGCAGCAGGCCCGATTAATATAACCAGGTTTTATTTAAAGCCAGGGATTTATTACGAAAAATTGGATCTACTCGACTAGCAACTGCAGTCTGGACAATCATAGCGTATTATGATTTAAAACCGTACCTCGAAGATGTAAAAACATTTTACATGGGGACAATTAAGGTTGGTCAAATGTGTTCACATATACAACCACTCCAAGCATCAGCTACTGTATACCATCATTTTCAACATGTTTATAAAGAAATAAAAATTGAAAATGATTTACTCCACATGTCACGCGTCGTTCTCCCTTAGATATTGTTGAAATGTTGCCAACAGTTTATTTGGCGAATTAGACACAGAATATGCCAAGACGATGTCATCGACTATTCAAAAAGTGAAATCGAATGAAGATTACATTTAGAATTAGTTAAGAATCAAACTCCAATAATTGATTCTACAATAAACATTATGAAACGAGATACAGCTGCTATCGATAAAAGGCAAGTCTTCAGAGAGTTCAGACAGAAATTTCACATGTTCTGACAAATGTGCATCACAATGAAATAAGTCCACTTCTCGTTTCTCCCAAGCCGCTTCGACAACATTTGAATAAACTAAAAATTCACATGCCTCAAGGAAAAATGGTCCCTCTAGTCAGCGACAATGTATTTCAACTTTATAAGTTGATGAAGGCAGAAGCAAAGGTGGTAAAGGATTATGTAATCTTTAAATTAACACTGCCGTTAGTATCAGCACAGTTATTTGAAATATATAACTCGGTATTGGAACCAATAAAATGGTTTCCCTTGATATTGAATATCTAATTATGGCTGCGAATCAACATCGAGATCGATTCATTACTATGTCGTCAAGTGAATTTGAACTTTGTAACTTAATTAATGGCGAAGAGTATATTTGCTCAGATAAGCAATCCATGTTCTCCATTGACAATCTTTGTGAGTTTCAATTGTTTAATAACAAAGCCTCGTCATTGTGCCAAACAAAGGGTTCAACGAAATCATTCTCATGGCAAAGATTGACAACAAAAAATCAATGGATATTTTCAATTAAATCACCTATGGAGTTATCAGCAGTATGTGATGATCAATTATCAACCATTACAATTGATAATATCAAACTTTTGTCCTTGAATCCGAAGAGCACTTTAACCTCTACTGGAACATTGAAATTATCATATGATCGATTTGGTAGTCTAAATGAATCTTAGCGCCGCTTGCTAAAGTTTCGCAAGTTTTATCCATTAAAGCTAAGTTATAATGAATTTAATGAGCTCAGCAAAGAACTTATTCAAAGAAGTAATCCTTGTGTATTCAATAACTCTGCATTCTACGAGTAAGCATCGCTGTGCCTTTGGCCCTCATATGCATGATTTTCTCCGAGTTAAACCAATTCAAGTGTTGGTTTAGCGTCCTACTATCACTAGATTTTTTTTCTAGGGGCAAACACATATATAAATAATAAAAACTAAATAACCTACAAACATGTATTAAATATGGTTATGATATGATAATAATTAATTGTAGTTAACCCATTAATAGTTGTAACTCTTTTATAAATTGAAAGCTCTTGTTTATTTAGATATTTTCCATTTCTATATGTTGTTTATGTGATTTTTGAACAGGTTGATTAACTGAACCCGCTTTAATGGTGGATGTCTGAAGACTGCTTGCTCTGATCGGCGCTAGTATTTACTTTTTGCGCTTGGTTTTGATTATAATTATTTCTTGGGTAATAATTATTATAATTTTGTTTGTTATTATAACCTCTACTAAAATTGTTATTCGGACGATTTTGATATTGGATCGATTCATAAATTTCCATGGGTACAGGTTTAGGCTGTTCTGATTATTATAAGACTTCCAATTATTATTTTGTCCCTACTGATTGTTATTATACTTTGGGAGAAGTTGAATAACTCCCCACAAGTTAGAAAGCAACAGTTACCAGTTACGCGGCGAATTCACTCGTAGTAACGGTAGTGCGGCGAGAGAGAGTGGTGCCCTGAGCACCAGACAAGGATAAGGAGAGTCCGAGAGGGACAACAATACAAGAGAGAAGCGAAGGGGCCGTGGGCAGAAGGAAGTAACGGGACGGCACCGAACTTCGGACCCTGATATTGGTGCCGTGCGCAGAGGGCGAAAGGTTCGAACAGTAAAACCGTGGACTTTGGACAAGGAGGCAAGGAGACGGCGATAACTAGCGGTAACCAGCGGCCTATATAAACAGGCCGAGCGCAGGAAGCTGGATCAATCGTTTTCTAGGAGTGGAGCCAGTCGAGACATCCGGAGGCAGAGCAAGGACAGCGAGGACACCCAGGACGACAAACAACAAGCACCGTGCGAGCATCAGATACGTCGAGTTCTTAAGTCTGCGGCAGAAAGGGTAGGGTGGAAGCGTTCGTCTACAACCTGGCCCAGGAACTGCGTTGGCGGCCTCCGGCGTACGCCTTAACCTTCAGGTAGAAACTAAGCCGACGTCCGGTGCGACCGGCCGGGACAGAGCAAGG
Source organism: Drosophila gunungcola (assembly GCF_025200985.1). Lineage (NCBI taxonomy): Eukaryota > Metazoa > Arthropoda > Insecta > Diptera > Drosophilidae > Drosophila > Drosophila gunungcola. The sequence continues at coordinate 52,165 of NW_026453371.1, forward strand.
GACGGAAGGCTGGGGCTGCGAAAGGCGTACGCCTTGAGAGCACAGTGTCTGTTCACCCTTGTCTGGGAACGGTTACGCATCCCTAAGCCCTGTAATCCCGCCGAGCCAAAGGCAACAAAAGGTATCGAGGGAGACACCACCTCGCAGCAATCACAGCCTAGCGAGATGTTCAACGTGGGATGGAGCCGATGGCGGAGCCCATTTCCACATTGTCAATACGAAACCCCGGCCGGGGGTCTAGTCGGCGAATAAAAGATCTTTGGATATTCCCAATCTTTCTGTGCGTTTTCACTGATCAATAGGGCGGTCACGTTTATATAAATTTGGTGGGACGAACACTTACATCTTCTGAGCTAGCTGCACGACATTCGTAGCGAGCGGGTAAGCCAAGAAAATCAGTTTGTTACATCCTTCGGCCAAAACGTGATTGTCCTGACAGTGAAATTCAGTATTAAACAGAAATGGGGAAGGGATGGATCGGAGGGCAGGTCGGAGGACATACGGAAAGCCCTTTCAGAATATGTCACAAAAACACAAAATGACCCAGGAATGGCTGAAATTGGGGCTGAGCTGGAGGAAATCTACGACAAACCAGGCTCAAGCGGCCTATTTCGAGTCCCAGACGCCGAACATCTCATAGCTAGCCTGGGCGTGGAGAGTATGAAGGAGGCAGGAAGATCCAGGGGCACAAGTCAAGAAAGAAGACCAGAACAGCAAAGGCCTACCGCACCAGACTATGCAAAAGTCGCAAAGCAAATCAGGAAATGTTCTTTCAAGTTTGACAGCACGGAGAAACCGCTGGAGTTTCTGGAACAAGTAGAATGGTCAGCGAACACAGACGGTTTGAACCTGAACCTCATTCCCCGAGCCATGCCAGAATTGCTGCAAGGCAAGGCCCTTAAGTGGTTTAAGCACTGAAGGACATGAGGAGAGTTCAAAGACAGTTTCCAAACTTTTTTCCTGCCAAGGGGATTTTTCTCAAAGTTCGCAGACCAGGTAAAGCAAAGAAACAGGGTTTCAGAGAGTCAAAGGAAATTCTCAATCTAATAAAGGAAAACTGCACGCCTGATCTGAAGATTTCCCTGAGAACGTACAAGGAAACACTAGAGCTGATTAAGGAATACTGCACCCTGATCGGAGGATTTCTAATTAGAATCTCTAATGGTCCTGGCGGATGAGTATGAAGAACTCGAGAAAGAGCGAGAAGCATTCAAACAAGAAAACAAGTTCTCGCGAATCAAAGCAACAGCACCACAACAGGTTACGTGTAGAAGGTGCGAAGAAGAAGGCGGACACCAAGCGACCATCGACGGACCGAGCCATTGAACCAAACAACTATAACCACCATAACCACGTTATGGAGGCCACCTACTACAAATCAGAGTCCACCCAGCGCAGCACCAAAAGCCCACAGGTCACAGACAGTCGTCGTGAACCCACACGAAGCATGTAGGCGCGTGGCGGTCACGGGCATTGGGCCAGAGGATACTAAAATCAGCGGCTACTTTTCTGCTAGAATTGCGGCAAGGTTGGTGTAAAAGGTGTAGAGTGCTGCCAGAGATCGGGAAATGGCCAGCGGTCCCAGCCGCAGTGAGGGGAGCAGGGGTCGCAAAGTGTTGTGTCTCCAAACTAACTGGCAAATTAATCGAAAAAGAGCAGCAGTTATCCGCAGCGGTAACGATTGGAGGAACCTCACACAAAGCCACAATCGGCCACAGCAAGCTTTATAAGCGAGGAGATGGCGGATATACTGGCTGCATATGGAAAGATTACAAGGACGAGAAGGCAAGTTAGGTTGGCAGATGGCAGGTGCAGCGGGATAAACACGCAGCTTGAGGTGGAGATTGAATTCGGCAACAAACGATTGCCCATGAGCCTGCTGATCCTACCAGGAGTGGTAGACTCGCTGTTGCTAGGATGGAATTTCCTTACAGGAGTCGGCGCTGAAATAAGGTGTGCCGGACATACAGTGGTGATCCCAGAAAGAAGAAGGCACAACGGGTGGTTAGAGGAAAAAATGTCCGTGGCAGTGGTGCAAACCACCTCTGAGGAATGCGATGTTGAAAAATTCATAGAGCAGGAGCTCGCGGAATTTCGAACAATGAGTGAAACATCCAACATAGCCGAGCACCGAATCACCATGAAGGACGACAAACCAATCAAACAGAGATACTAACCGAAAAATCCAAATCCGGGAAAAAAATTCCTCAGCGAAATGGGCATTAAGCAACAATTCACAGCACCATATACACCGCAGGAGAATCCGACGGAAAGAGCAAACCGAACAGTTAAAACCATGATAGCGCAGTTTGCGGGACAGAACCAGAGGAATTGGGACGAGAAGTGGCCGGAGATTATTCTAGAGGTAAACTCAAGTACGTCGGAATCAACAGGGTACTCCCCGTGTTCCTCACGCAGGCTCGGGAGCCTCGATTGCCCAGCGCCCTGTACGACAGGGAAACCATCGGCACAGGAAAGCAGACGGAAACGCCTGAAGATAAAGCCAATAAGACAAAGGAGATCTTCGAAATTGTGCTCCGGAACATGGAGAAAGCTGTTCAGGACCAAGCCAGGAATTACAATCAATGAAGGAGGCAATGGAATCCAACAATAGGGGACACAGTCTGGGCGAAGGAGCACCACTTGTCAAAGGCAGCCGAGGGTTTCGCGGTAAAACTAGCGCCGAGATATGACGGACCTTACACGGTAATAGACTTCGTCTCACCAGTCATTTGTAGAATCCGCCACAAGTATACACAAAAAGAACGAACTGTCCACGTCAGTGAGCTTAAACAACAAACACAAGAACTCGGTACAGACAAGCAAGGACAACACAAGCAAACAACAACAAGTAGTGCGGACTATAGCGTCGGGCAAATACCAGAGTCTATATAGAACGCAGGACAACACAAGCAGGCAACAACAGCAAGTATTGCGGACTATAGCGTCGGGCATATGCCAGAGTCTATATAGAACGCAGGATAAAACGAGCATGCAAGGACAACAAGTAGTGCGGACTATAGCGTCGGGCATATGCCAGAGTCTATATAGAACGCAGGACAACACAAGCAGGCAGCAACAACAAATAGTGCGGACTATAGCGTCGGGCATATGCCAGGATAAAACGATCATGCAAGGACAACAAGTAGTGCAGAGTGCGTCGGGCAAGTACTAGAGTCTATATAGAACGCAGGACAACAAAAGCAGGCAACACAAAAAAAAAAAAAAAAACGGACTATAGCGTCGGGCAAATACCAGAGTCTGTATAGAACGCAGGAAACAAGGAGGTTCAGTGACCCAGACCACGAGGCAAACTGATTCTGCGTCGGGCATAAAGCCAGAGTCATCAGTAAGGCGCCGCATGGAATAAGGTGATGCACATGTTGGGTACCGTAGCGTCGTTAGAGTCTATACGGCACACAAATTGAAGCTACTAATGATCAAAGAAAGGAAATGGCACGATTAGTATGAGTGAACAGGAGCTTGTACCGTAGCGTCGTTAGACTCTATACGGCAGAAACAAGACTGAAGCCAACGTCGACCGAAATAGAGGGAGAGACGGCACAGCAAAGCTGAACCGTAAAACCCAAGCGGCGACGAACTCACGAGGGGAAGGGCGACATGAGAGAAGCAACGGTATCGCAAGAGAACAACCAAAAAAAGGAATTCCCGAGGGAAATAGCGGGAGGTCATAAGGAATGACCAAGAACCGAGTCATCGTCAGGAGAGCCGCCAGCATGAGAAGCCAATTCGAAAAGAAAGTCAAGATGAGGAGGACAGGCCTGTCGGGCAAAATGAGAGGCGGCGCTGAAGACTGCCGAAGAGGAGGAGCGCCGGATATGGGGCGACCCAATCCTCCTCGAGGAAGTGCCTCCCCAGGCGGAGGGGAAATCGCGGAGCCGAGGGAAAGTGCAGCGGACCCAAAGTGGGAGGAGTACAGCCCCCCATCCCCACCCCCATGTACGCCCGAACGCCCACCCACCCCGAGGTATTGCTCCGAGTGGGAAGAGGGAGAGCAAGCGGAGAAGCAGGAGGAGCAGCGGCAGCAGGAGGGGTCTCCGGGTAACGTCCGGATGGACATCCATGGATGGACATGCATTCGGCTCCTTCGAGGCGGAAGGACTTGTGTGGAGGCAGCACGCCGTCACATGGACGTGGCCCGACGGAGCCACTGCAGCAACAGAGGAGGAAGGAGCTCGAGTGTGGGAAGAACCCCGGGGGAACCGTCGCGATCCACGGTTGTGGGATGGAGGCACTTCGATTCATGGCGGCCGATTGGCACTAGACGATAGTGTCGATCGGTGGGCACAAAATAATTGAAATATCGACATAATACATCGGGTTGCAACGCCACGTTGTGTCACGGAACCGATAACAACTGGAGACCGATCGATTTGGCAGAGAGTCAGAGAATATCGATATCACCGATAACGACTGGAGACCGATCGGCACGACGTAGAGTGACCATCCGACGGAAAAGACAAATTATGGAGATCGAGAAAGTCATCGGGGAAAACGTCTGGGGCGGGAATTCGAAAGTCTACGGGGGAAACATCTGGGGCGGGAGATTCAAAATCTTGCAGGAGGATCGGCGCTGTGGAACTCAAGAAGGAGCTGTGAGTGTCGTGGGAACCACCTGAAAGAACGAGTCGACTAGAACGCTACAAGTAAACGAGGACAAATACGAGGAGAAGACACGTCGAGGGAAGAACGTCAGAATGTGGAGTATGCCAAGGGAGAGAGAACAACGAGTCTCTTTTGCGTTCCCGAAGTAAGGGGAGAATGTGAAGAGTTGAATAACTCCCCACAAGTTAGAAAGCAAGCAGAGTAAACGCATGCAAACAGTGGCCTACGAGTTACCAGTTACGCGGCGAATTCGCACCGGCCGGGACAGAGCAAGGGACAGGAGGCTGCGGCTGCCAAAGGCGTACGCCTTGAGAGCACAGTGCCTGTTCACCCTAGTCTGGGAACCGTGACGCATCCCTAAGCCCTGTAATCCCGCCGAGCCAAAGGCAACAGAAGGCATCACGAGCGAAACCGGCGAGGGAGACACCACTTCGCAGCAATCACAACCCAGCGAGACGTTCAACGTGGGAACTAGACGACGGCGGAGCATTTCCACATTGTCAATACGAAACCTCGGACGAGGGTCAAGTCGGCGAATAAAAGATCTTTGTATATTCCCAATCTTTCTGTGCGTTTTTACTGATTAATAGGGCGGTCACGTTTATATAAAATTTTGGTGGGACGAACACTTACATCTTCTGAACTAGCCGCACTACATTCGTAGCGAGCGGATAAGCCAGGAAAATCATTTCGTTACAAATTAAATATATATTTTATTATATTTATTATATTATATTATGTCCCCACTGATTGTTGTTATTTTGTCCACAATGATTATTACTAATATTTTGTCCCTAATTCCACTGGTTATATTTAACTTGTTGTGGAGATCTTTGATAATATATTTAATAATTTGAACTGTTATTGTTAGGTGTCTTATGATTAAAATTAATATTATTTTGCTGTGGTCCGTTATTATAATTTGAGTTGTATTTTCTATCTTATTCCTATGAAATTTAGCCTAGCCAGAATGGCATCATTAGTTTTGCCCGTTATCTTATTCCTTAATATGGATAATGCTGCGCATTGCTTACTTTTTCGAGGGTACTGGCTCATGGCGTTCTCAGTTACTTAAATTATTAAATAGATTTAATAAATTGTCTAAATTTTCCCTGATGCATATTTTAAAGTTTATCTCTTTAATCCATAATTTATATTTGTCCTTAATTCTTAGTGTTCACGTTTGAACATTTGTTGCTGGTGCAACACCACTTCAGATTACACTTGTCACCTAAAAAGTATGTTCCCCTTCCCACATAAATAGGATGGGATAACCCAAAGAATTGACATTTGACATTTATGAGATACAGTTGTCCCCGAAATAGAGTATACATATAGACTCCTAGAATTAACCCCTAGAATTGGTTATACATAAGAACACAGTAACTAGCACATAAGTGAAAAAGGGTATACAAGTCGCGATAAGCGCCAAATAAAGATCAGTTCTTAACGAAATACTGTTGTGTTTTAGTCAGGGATTCGGCGGTTAGCGGTATAAGTTGCTAGTTGAACGGAGCGGTTTTAGCTGCCCCCAAGACACGCGATATACGCTGCTAACACTTAGGGTTTTTCAGATTTTCGCTTGGACTTCTTTCCTTAGTTTATTTGATTGTTGTCGTGTTGATTACAGCGTGGGAATGCCCTTCAGCTTTTCCTTCCTTCTTAAAATTATGTAATTGTTGTCTTGTTGAGCTTGACGAAGGAATTCCCTTTCTTCCTTTTTATAATTTTTTTGAATGGATCCTTTTAATTATCCATGTTTTTCTTGGTTGAATTTTGTCTTTTTAATTTATATTATTTTTTATTAGTTTTATTTAATTAATCTTTATTTTTTTTCTTACTGCTCTTTATTTTTATTTTTCTGATTTTCCTTGAGCCTTTATACCCTTGCAGAGGGTATTATAATTTCAGTCAGAAGTTTGCAACGCAGTGAAGGAGACATCTGCGACCCAATAAAGTATATATATTCTTGATCAGAATCTCTAGGAGAGTCGATCTAGGCATGTCCGTCTGTCCGTCCGTTTCTACGCAAACTAGTCTCTCAGTTTTAAAGCTATCTGCATGAAACTTTCCGAGCCGGATCGGACGACTATAGCATATAGCTCCCATAGGAATAATCGGAAAAATAAATTTAAAAAAATTATAACTTTTCTATTTTTTTTAATTTTTTTTTAGTTCTTCGACACATAGTAATGGTTAATAATTTCAGAATTACGATTTAAATTTCATCAAAATCGGACGACTATAGCATATAGCTCCCATAGGAACAATCATAAAAATATATAAAAAAAAATTATAACTTTGGGGTGTTTTAATTTTTTTTTTTAGTGCTTCAAAATATAGTGTTGGTTAAATATTTCAGAATTACGGTTTAAATTTCACCAAAATCGGACGACTATAGCATTAAGCTCCCATAGGAACAATCATATAGCTGGCATAGGAACTATTGAATAATTAAGCTGAAAATCATCATAGCTTCAATGTTTTTAAACATAAACGCAAGTAAATCATAATTTTAGTATTAAGTTTTTGAAAAAGCTGCAAGGGTATATGAACTTCGGCACGCCGAATTTTGCTTCCTTTCTTGTTATTTTATGTTCTTGAGTTAATAATTCTTTCGATCCACCTTTAATAACTTAATTCCGGGTATTTAAATGTATTATTATATTAGTTGACTTCCACTTAAATTTTGCACAACGATCACTCACTGTCAAAATGTTAGGTGTCGTTGATTGATGGTGGATTTTTAAAAATTTTTTTTCCACTAAAAATTATTGGAATTTTTGGCGGCACTATTTACGTTTTGTTTTAATTAACTTGTTATTATTAATTTTACAAAGAACTTTTAATGACACCGCCTCACGTTGTGCGCCAACAAAATATTTCTAACAATTATATTATGTTAAACCATTAATAAAATTATTTTTAATTAAAGTAAAACTTATACTGATTTCGTCTCGGGTCAACTGTGAAATTCAATTATGCTGAATGATGCAATTATTTGGGCTTGGAATAGAAAAGGCGCAATTGATTGGGCTTCGATCTGAAGCTGATTTTTACTTAAATTTTAAATTGTTTAACTTAGCTGGGAACAAAGATCGGACCTCAAAGCCAAAGGTAAAGAGATGTGCCTCTAAAAATAAAGTAATGGCTGAAAAAATTGTCCTGGAAGTACATTTCCAGCCTCCAGCAGCGGTCCAATTGGCACCAGGGGAAGCCCAACACCGTCGTGGGAGCGCTCGTCTTCGTCGTCGAGGACAACATTCCGCCCCAGCAGTAGAGGATAGGCCAATGATCAATAAAGGGATGCGGCTATGAATTTTTTAATTGATTTTTATTTCTTTATTATCAATTTCATTTATATGCAGCAATAAATTATAGATAATAACCCCTTCAGAAGTCAACCCTGTATGAACACTTGTTTCTTCTGCTGCATTTGATTTAGTCGGCCAATTCTCTTTTGATACTTTTAACCAGTTCCACCATAGACCAAAATTTATTAATTCACCAGAAGATATTCCCCTTAACGGAATTGGATTATCTTCTGATTTTAGTTATGTATATCTTCGAATTTCATCTGTCCTATGTTTAATAAATTTTATTTTGCTTTGACCTGTATTTCATTGTCCTGTATTTCATTTAATTTATTAAACTCTGTGGAAATATGCTCTATTATATATATGACGTTTTTCACTATGGAGCAAATGCAGTACCATAGGTTACTGTTTTTAATTTATTTGGGATAGGTATACTTAGTAGATTTAGTTGCTCTCTATTCGTAGTTGAGATGGGGATACACTGTTTTGAATTTCACAATAAATGCAATTGATGTCATCAGCCAGATTCGCAAGCCGCATTCCATCAGGTTGATCTATCGCCATCACTCTCTTCCCTGTAAGGCCCATACCAAGAAATTGCGCCATAAGTAAGTCGGTTGCAAAAATTTGTCGAAGGAAGGTCATGGTCTCCATAGAGCGTGAAAGTCGTGAAACTTAATTTGTTCAGCTTAATTAAATAAACTCTTGTAAACTTTATCGGAAATAAATCAATAATAACTAATTTTTAATACCCTACAAATTATTGGGGGCTCGTCCGGGAAATAAAACTCAAGAACAATTAAAACTACTGTGCGTTAACACATAAAGATCAAGACACGGCAGGGTGATATGAAAGTAAATTAAAAAAGCGAAAATCCGAAGGAAATCTAAGTTGTTGCAGAAATTTTATCGATATAAAATTTAAGGTGGCAAATTCTTTTCATAAAGCGCAATTAAAAGCTTTAGTGTGTGCGAACAGTATGAATACACGGATTCACGGAGTGCAAAAGCAAATGCAAAAACTTTAATGTATGCGTGTGCGGAAGTAAACAGTTAAAATACGCAGCAACCAAAAGATGATGAAATCGATGCAAAACTTCGAAGACGATTTGCTGAGCTTGTAAAATCTTTTTGATGAGGCGATCGCAGGTGAAAACGAAGTAAGCGATTACCTGTAGGAGGGTGAAGAAATGTAATCCTAGCAACAACGGCGAAGGATTCGCACTACATTGCAAATACTGCAAGGGTGAAGTAGTTTGTTACAACTGCAACAAGGAAGGACACCTCTCGAAACAATGACAAGAGAAGAAATCAAAAGCTTGCGTTAAACGTGAACCGGCTAATGTGCTAGAAGTTAAAGCTGCGAAGGGCTTAATTTACAAAATGCTGATATTACTGGACGTGACATTTGTAGCCATGATTGACTCAGGATGCGATTTGTGCTTTATGAGAGAGGACATTTTTAGAAGTTTTGACGGTCTGAAGCTTAAACCTGTAATTAAATACCTGAGAGGTATTGGCAAAGGGCGAGTTGGTAACAATAGGATCTTTTGACGCTGACCTCGAATCAGACGATGTATGCTTTTCGTGACTTTTCATGTGGCCAAACATCGTGAGCTGGAGTATGCAGCGATTGTAGGAAACGATGTAAATGGAGTCAAACTTATATCAAAAGAGAGAGAGTTCGGATCCAGAAGATTTTGCTGTGATTACCGACGACTTAATCAAAAAATGAAGAAAGTCAATTTTTCTGTGAGTTTAATTGACGACGTTATCGACAGGTTGCAAGGATCAAAAATATTTACTACTCTCGACATGATGTGAGGAGTCTTAAAACTCCCCACAAATTCCGAGGCAGGAGAGCTGCATAGCAACAGCGAAGGAGGCGAGAATGCCGGAGGAGTCAAGGGCAACAAGGTCAAACGGTAAACAACGGACCTTGGACCCGGGCAAAGCGGAGACACCGTGGACTAACGGTACCACGCTGGACATTGGACCCTCACACGGCAAGGGCAACAGGGTCGAACGGTAAAATGGCGGACTTCGGACCCGCACAAAGAGGACGCACCGTAAACTAACGGTGCGGCAGTGGACCTTGGACCCGATCACGCGAGCTGGAAAAGGGAAATAACGGGACCATCACAGGCTATAAAAGGCGGCGCAAGCGCAGCACAGGGAGTAATAGTGCGAGAATCAAAGCGAGTGCGTGTACGCGAGACCAGTAGCAAGTTAATCAAGTGCCGAGGACCAGGATCAAGATCGCAAAGTCGAGACGCCGAACGACTGAGAGTCTACAAGGCTGAGGCTTCAACGCTGAGATCCAACGGGTGCTAGGTCGTGGTTAAATCAAGCTTAGGGAGTTCTTGCGTGGAGTCTGCGATTAAGGTGGCTGGGCGAAGAGGTCGAACCTAGTTCAACCTGCTAGGCGATACACCTTGCCGACACAATCCGGACCAACTTAGGGAGCCTGCGACAAAGGTGGTTAGGCGAAAAGGCTGAACCTTGTTCTACCTGCTAGGCGAAACACCTTGCCAGTCCCGCCAGTGAGGCTCGCATAACATCCAGAGTCTCGAAGGAGCCGTCACGAGTCAGATACCAGCAAGCAGTCGACGACGAGGAGCGACGCCGCAGAGGACGACGACGAGGAGCAGCAGCAGCTGAAGAGCCGCGAGGCTTGTAGAAGGAGACGAATAAAGACAGTTACGAGCCCAACAGCCCATGAGTGATTGCCCTGACCAAGAGAACAAAAGATCAAAGATGGGAAAGTCCTGGATTTATAATCTCAGGAAGGAGGACTTCGCCGAGGTGAGCAATGTTCTGGGAATAGAACTCGAGGGCTCGGTAGAGGCGATGAGGAAGACCCTGGCAGAGACGGTTGACCGCATAACAGAAGACCCGGTAGTGGCAGAGTTAGTGGCAGGTCTGGAGGTCAAATTCCGGAAGCTGCCGATGCCAAAATTCAAACTAACAGCCGCAGATGCCGAAGGCCTTATAGCAAGCCTGGATATTCAGAGCATGGCAAGCGACGGCAGGCAGCGAGAAGGCAGCCGCGAGAGGAAAGAAAGTGTACGGCCACATCCGCAGGACTACGCCAAGGTGGCCAAGCAAGTCCGAGAGTGGAACTTTCGGTATGACGGCAACGACAAGCCACTGGAGTTCCTGGAGCAGGTGGAGTGGTCAGCCGTGACATATGGTCTGGATATAAACCAGATCCCACGAGCAATGCCGGAGCTGCTGCAGGGCAGAGCCCTAAAGTGGTTCATAGCCAACAACCGGCAGTGGGACAACTGGGGAGACTTCATATTCAGCTTCCAAGGATATTTCCTTCCTCGAGGCTACATGGAGAAGCTAGCGGACCAGGTCAGGCAGCGGAGGCAGACATACGGGGAATAATTTAAAGATTACATGGTGGACATGCAGACGATGATGCGGCCCCTGGGTATGTCTGCCAAAGAAGTCCTGAACAGGATAAAGGAGAACAGCACGCCGGCCCTCCGAAAGTTTATCCGGCCGTACGAGTGTCGGCACCTGGACACCCTGATGGCGCTGGCAGACGAGTTCGAGGAGCTGGAGGAGCAACGGGAGAAGTTTGAAATGGAAAACCACTCCCAGAGGACACAGAACCGCCCAGTGCCAAGGCCAAGGGCAGAGCAGGGTGCGGTGTGTAGGCGGTGCCAGGAGGACACGGAGGCGCCACGGAGGCATACGCCGCAGGAAACGGACCACCAGCCGATCGCAGTGGATTTATACAGAATCCGGCCAACGCGTGTCGCAGATGCGGGGGCGCGGACCATTGGACGAAGGAGTGCCGGAACCGGCGACTCACATTCTGCTGGCGATGCGGAAAGATAGGCGTCCGAACGGTGGAGTGCTGTTCGGGAAACGCGCAACGATCCCAGCCTCCGAGGGGCGGCCAGGGATCGTAAGGTGCTGCCTCTCAAAAATAATGGGCGACCTGAAGGCGGAAGAAATGCAACTGTCCGCCACAGTGCTCATAGGTGACGCGAACGTTAAGGCCACGGTGGACACCGGCGCGACAGCGAGTTTCATCAGCAAAGAGCTGGCGGACAGGCTGCAGGCGGCAGGAAAGGTTCGACCCACAAAGAGGCAAGTACGGATGGCGGACGGTAGATGCGGAGACGTAAAATCGCAGTTAGAAATTCAAATCGGACTTGGCACAAGAAAAGTGTCATGGAGCTGCTGATCCTCCCAGGATTGATTGACGAACTGGTGCTAGGATGGAACTTCCTCACCAAAACCGGAGCCGAGGTGAAATGCGCAGGTCACAGAGTGATGATACCGGCGAGGGACAGACACCGAGGCTGGCTAGAGGAAAAACTGTCGGTAGCAGTCATGGAAGCCGCGAAGGAATTTTCGGAGAAGGATGTGGACCAGTTTTTAAAGACCGAGTTGGAGAGCATGGAAAATCTGCAAGGCACGTCAAACGTGGCAGTATACAGGATCACCATGAAGGACGATCAGCCGGTCAAACAGCGGTACTATCCGAAGAATCCAAAAATGCAGGGCGAGATCAACGCCAAAGTAGAGGAGCTACTTGAAAAGGGATGCATCGAACCGTCAAGGAGTCCGTACAGCTCACCAATAGTCATGGTAAGAAAGAAGACCGGGAAATGGAGGCTCTGTGTGGATTTTAGGCAGATCAACGAAAATCCGTGAAGGATGCATATCCAATGCCGATGATCAACTACATCCTGGACCAACTCCGAGAAGCTAAATATATTAGCAGCCTCGACTTAAAGGACGGGTACTGGCAGATACCGTTGGAGGCAGCCAGCAGGCAGTATACCGCATTCACAGTGCCAGGGAAAGGCCTGTTTCAATGGAAAGTTATGCCTTTCGGTTTACACTCGGCATCAGCAAAACATTCCAGCGGGCGTTGGACCAGGTAATTGGACCTGAAATGATGCCGCACGCTTTTGCGTATCAGGATGATATAATCGTCATCGGACGGACACTAGAGGAGCACATGCGGAACCTAAAGGAAGTATTCAGAAGACTGCGAGCGGCAAACCTGAAAGTAAACGCGGATAAGTGTAAATTCTTCAGGAAGGAACTTCAATACTTTCGCGTATCAGGATGATATAATCGTCATCGGACGGACGCTAGAAGAGCACATGCGGAACCTAAAGGAAGCATTCAGAGGACTGCGAGCGGCGAACCTGAAAGTAAACGCTGATAAGTGTTAATTCTTCAGGAAGGCACTTCAATACTTAGGGCATCGCATTACAGACCAAGGAATCGGGAAGGATCCGGAAAAGGTATCAGCGATAGCATTGCTAAAACCACCGGCAACTGCCAAAGAACTGCGGCAGTATTTGGGAGTGGCGTCTTGGTACAGGCGTTTTGTGCCAGATTTTGCCACGCTAGTGCATCCGCTGAACGCCCTTCTCCGAAAGAGTGTCAAATGGGAATGGACCGACGACCACCAGCAGGCCTTTGAAGCTGTCAAGGCAAGGTTGGTCGCCGACCCAACTTTGGCATGGCCGGATTTTACAGGAAAGGACAGCTGAATCGGAATGGTGATTTCAAACACGGGGAAATGTCTGGGCGGGAAATTCAAATTGTACGCGGGGAATTATCGAAGGAACGAGATGCAGTTTTTGGAAAGTTCAATTTCGGGGAACTGTCTGGGGAACAGGCTAACGCAGCACAGCCATGGGAAAGTTAAAGGTCTTTCAGAGCGCTGTCTGGGGGGAGTCTTACGAGGGCAGCTCAGGGAAAGTTAAAGTCTTTTGGGGAACTGTATGGGGTCAGGAGGAGAACGAGGTTGGCGGGGAATTTGAATGAACGAACAACAGGGCCGAGAAAGGGGGAAATGTGAGGAGTCTTAAAACTCCCCACAAATTCCGAGGCAGGAGAGCTGCATAGCAACAGCGAAGGAGGCGAGAATGCCGGAGGAGTCAAGGGCAACAAGGTCAAACGGTAAACAACGGACCTTGGACCCGGGCAAAGCGGAGATACCGTGGATCAACGGTACCACGCTGGACATTGGACCCTCACACGGCAAGGGCAACAGGGTCGAACGGTAAAATGGCGGACTTCGGACCCGCACAAAGAGAACGCACCGTAAACTAACGGTGCGGCAGTGGACCTTGGACCCGATCACGCGAGCTGGAAAAGGGAACCATCACAGGCTATAAAAGGCGGCGCAAGCGCAGCACAGGGAGTAATAGTGCGAGAATCAAAGCGAGTGCGTGTACGCGAGACCAGTAGCAAGTTAATCAAGTGCCGAGGACCAGGATCAAGATCGCAAAGTCGAGACGCCGAACGACTGAGAGTCTACAAGGCTGAGGCTTCAACGCTGAGATCCAACGGGTGCTAGGTCGTGGTTAAATCAAGCTTAGGGAGTTCTTGCGTGGAGTCTGCGATTAAGGTGGCTAAGCGAAAAGGCTGAACCTTGTTCTACCTGCTAGGCGAAACACCTTGCCGGTCCCGCCAGAGTCTCGAAGGAGCCGTCACGAGTCAGATACCAGCAAGCAGTCGACGACGAGGAGCGACGCCGCAGAGGACGACGACGAGGAGCAGCAGCAGCTGAAGAGCCGCGAGGCTTGTAGAAGGAGACGAATAAAGACAGTTACGAGCCCAACAGAACTCTGGCGTTATTCTTTGGTCAAAGGCAATCACCCAATATAAATTTGGTGGAACGAACCCATAACCTCTCTGAGCTAGCCGCCCGTTAACGTAGCGAGCGAGAATACATAGAAATCAGGTCGTTACAATGATGAACGGATTCTTTCATGTACCGATTGACGAACAATCCAGGAAGTTCAGAGCGTTCGTGACGCATAACAGTACGAATTTGCGCATGTACCGTTTGGTATCTCAAACTCTCCTGCTGTATTTTGCCGATACCTAACAGCTACATTGAGGGATCTCATACAAAGTCAATCTATAGTAGTATACATGGACGACATAATCGTGCCAAGTAAGGACGAAAACGAGGGTCTGCAGGCGTTGGAAAAAATTTTGAAAGTAGCTTCAAAAGCTAGATCACGCATCAAATGGGAAAAAGCGCAAATTTTGAAGAGCAAGATCAATTTTCTAGGTTACGCTATTAAGAACGGAACCATAGCACTAACTAACGAGAAAATAAAGAGGTCGTCAATTTTCCAATTCCTCAAAGCAGACAGCGTTATTTGGGTCTGACGTCTTACATGCGCCGATTTATAAAGGATTATGCCTTAGCAGTAAAACCATTGAACGACTTGCCGCGACAGAAAAATAGTAGAAAATACGACAGGAATTTAACGTTGAATGAGGAAGGCTTAGTTTCCTTCAACTCTCTGAAGCAACTGCTAGTATCAGCACCAGTTTAGTACTGGTTAGTTAGTTAGTACTGTTCGATCCGCTAGCAGAAACCGAAGTGCATACAGATGCAAGCAAGTATGGCTTTGGCGGCGTTTTAATGCAAAGGGACTCAGAGGATCAACAGTTTCACCCAATAGAATTCATGAGTCGAAAGACGAATGCTTCCGAGGAAAGGTACATTTCCTACGAGCTTGAGGTTTTAGCGATTGTAGACGCGGTGAAAAAGTGGAGAGTCTACCTGCTCGGAAAGCTTTTGCAAAGACGATTAAAAAAGACGACCTGCCACCGCGAGTAGCAAGATGGGCCGTGTCATTGCTAGAATTCGAGTTCAAAGTGGAGCACAGAGCTGGAACCAAAATGAGGCACATGGATGCATTGAGCCGATTGTAATGTTTTTAGTCACAGACTTCACAAAGTCACGATTGTTAAAGGATTAGAGCTGTTAAATCCGTATAAGAAGACTTCTTTTTAAAGAATAATATTCTTTACAAAGACATAGTAAACGAATAACTGGTTGTTCCTGACTGAATTGAAGAGGAAATCATAAGAATTGCACATAAGGAGGGACACTTCGGTATCAAAAGTCTCGTGATATTTTAGAAAAGAGTTATTATATTCCTGGAATCCAGTCAAAAGTCGAAAGAGTAGTCAAAGGATGCGTCGAATGTCTGATTATTGAATTTAAGGAATAAAAGAGGGGTTGCTCAATCCCATTGAAAAAGCTCAAGAACCGGTTGGAACGTATCATATCGACCACGTTAGCCCTTTAACTGATACAAAGAAGAAATACAAACATATTTTGGCGGTCGTTGATGGATTTTCCTCATTTGTTTGGCCTTATCCAACAAAATCGACGGGATCAGAAGAAGTTTTGGAAAAGCTTGAAATGCAAGCAGCAGTCTTCGGCAACCCTCGCCGAATTGTTACTGACAAGGGAACTGCATTTACTTCTGGACTGTTCAAAGAGTACTGCAGCCGCAAAGCAATTCAACTACTTCTCATCACCACCGGCATGCGTAGAGGTAACAAAGCACAGAGCACAGAGCTGGAACCAAAATGAGGCACAAGGGAGCATTAAGCCGATTGACATGTTTTTTAATCACAGACTCCACAAAGTCACGATTGTTAAATTCACAAAACAACGACAACTGGATTATAGCTGTTAAATCCGTATTGGGCAGCAATGACATATATGAAGACTTCTTTTTAAAGAATAATATTCTTTACAAAGACACAGTAAACGAATTACTGGTTATTCCTGACTCAATGGAAGAGATGAATTCCTCTTTAAGGAGGGACAATTCGGTATCGAAAAGTCTCGTGATATTTTAGAAAAGATTTATTATATCCCTGGAATCCAGCCAAAAGTCGAAAGAGTAGTCAAAGGATGCGTCGAATGTCTGATCATTGAATTTAAGCGAGGAATAAAAGATAGGTTGCTCAATCCCATTGACAAGGCTCAAGAACCTCTTGGTACTTATCATATCGACCACGTTGGCCCTTTAACAGAAGAAGAAATACAATTATATTTTGGCGGTCGTTGATGGATTTTCCACATTTGTTTGGCTTCATCCAACAAAATCGACGGGATCAGAAGATGTTTTGGAAAAGCTTGAAAAGCAAGCAGCAGACTTCGGAAAGCCTCGCCAAAATATTCTGAATGTCAAATTACAATTAGCTAAGGGTTAAATCAAAATTTACACTTTTGATTTTAATTCTGAAATATTTTACCAGAGAAAATGAATTTTTTTTCTCATTCGCAGAGTTTCTCTGTTCTGGCTTTGGATTTCCAGAAACGTTTCATGTAAATTAGGGAATTTTTGATTAACTTTTCATTCTATTAGCGGATGTATACTCTATGCTATTTTTTAACCTCTGCCTCTTTTTTAAGAGCCTCATAGTTGATCTTTAATTGATTAATTGTCGACAGTACCTGGTCTTACCAATTCTTTCTATAATATTCATGGTCTATTTCTAAATCGATTACAAACTCTACCTCCTAGTTTGAGAAATTTTTAACAACTTTTTCGCTAATTTCCCTATAGGTTTTTTTTTATTTCTGACTGCCTTTTAAGCAGATTCAACCTTAATGTTTCCTCTTGATTCTTTGAATTGCTGTTAAGCTTTGCGATCTGTAGTCCAGCCATACCTAAAACGAAGGGTATCAGCGCTTGTTTATACATCGTCCACATACAAATAAAGTTGTTCAGTTCTTTTCATTTATTTTTGTGCTTAACCTCGTATAGCTTAAGACTGTGCGACTGACCTACCGTAAGTTACTGTATTTAACCTGAAAGTATTTAGCTCGTTTAATAAATTCGCTCGCCAGAAAATGAATTTAAAATTTAAACCATCTCTGTGTACAGAGAAATGAATTTTAGAAGTGTGATGATACCGTCTGCCTGTTTATCCTACCATAAGAATATCGTTGAGCATCTCTCCTGTGTTTTTTTGGCAGACGCGTCAAAAGCTACGCGCAACTTTGTTGAAAGGCTCTCCGGTTTGGCAAGATTGCCCCTTTCAGCTTGTGAGCGATGTCCTAGTGCAAGCTATTCATCCATAAAATTAACATATGACAATTTTAGTTAGTGATTTTTGTAGAGTCTCCTTTTCAACAACATAAATCTTTTAAGGGCTTGGCAATTTCACAGTTGGTGAGGAAACAAGGACTTACTTGTATTCGACCTTCCGCTTCTGTTCCTTCCGCACTGATAAGCTATTTTTGACGAAACATGAAATTAATAAAGTGTGACATAATTTTTAAGCCTTGGGTCGTGTGTAGCTAAATTTTAATAATTCGATTGATTTGAGACTTGATTTATGTTGAAATTGATGCAGTAGTGCATGATGGAAATAGATCGGCAGTCCTTGATCTGGTGAGACTTTCGAAGACTATTGACTCCGCTCAAGCTGCTGCTGAAGTTGCCGTTGATGCTATTCTGTTTTCGGAAAGTTTTCGGCCACGTTGGATTTGATGTTGATGTTCGATAAGATGTAAACAACGGACCTTGGACCCGGGCAAAGCGGAGATACCGTGGATCAACGGTACCACGCTGGACATTGGACCCTCACACGGCAAGGGCAACAGGGTCGAACGGTAAAATGGCGGACTTCGGACCCGCACAAAGAGGACGCACCGTAAACTAACGGTGCGGCAGTGGACCTTGGACCCGATCACGCGAGCTGGAAAAGGGAACCATCACAGGCTATAAAAGGCGGCGCAAGCGCAGCACAGGGAGTAATAGTGCGAGAATCAAAGCGAGTGCGTGTACGCGAGACCAGTAGCAAGTTAATCAAGTGCCGAGGACCAGGATCAAGATCGCAAAGTCGAGACGCCGAACGACTGAGAGTCTACAAGGCTGAGGCTTCAACGCTGAGATCCAACGGGTGCTTGGTCGTGGTTAAATCAAGCTTAGGGAGTTCTTGCGTGGAGTCTGCGATTAAGGTGGCTAAGCGAAAAGGCTGAACCTTGTTCTACCTGCTAGGCGAAACACCTTGCCGGTCCCGCCAGAGTCTCGAAGGAGCCGTCACGAGTCAGATACCAGCAAGCAGTCGACGACGAGGAGCGACGCCGCAGAGGACGACGACGAGGAGCAGCAGCAGCTGAAGAGCCGCGAGGCTTGTAGAAGGAGACGAATAAAGACAGTTACGAGCCCAACAGAACTCTGGCGTTATTCTTTGGTCAAAGGCAATCACCCAATAAAAATTTGGTGGAACGAACCCATAACCTCTCTGAGCTAGCCGCCCGTTAACGTAGCGAGAATACATAGAAATCAGGTCGTTACAATGATGAACGGATTCTTTCATGTACCGATTGACGAACAATCCAGGAAGTTCAGAGCGTTTGTGACGCATAACAGTACGAATTTGCGCATGTACCGTTTGGTATCTCAAACTCTCCTGCTGTATTTTGCCGATACCTAACAGCTACATTGAGGGATCTCATACAAAGTCAATCTATAGTAGTATACATGGACGACATAATCGTGCCAAGTAAGGACGAAAACGAGGGTCTGCAGGCGTTGGAAAAAATTTTGAAAGTAGCTTCAAAAGCTAGATCACGCATCAAATGGGAAAAAGCGCAAATTTTGAAGAGCAAGATCAATTTTCTAGGTTACGCTATTAAGAACGGAACCATAGCACTAACTAACGAGAAAATAAAGAGGTCGTCAATTTTCCAATTCCTCAAAGCAGACAGCGTTATTTGGGTCTGACGTCTTACATGCGCCGATTTATAAAGGATTATGCCTTAGCAGTAAAACCATTGAACGACTTGCCGCGACAGAAAAATAGTAGAAAATACGACAGGAATTTAACGTTGAATGAGGAAGGCTTAGTTTCCTTCAACTCTCTGAAGCAACTGCTAGTATCAGCACCAGTTTAGTACTGGTTAGTTAGTTAGTACTGTTCGATCCGCTAGCAGAAACCGAAGTGCATACAGATGCAAGCAAGTATGGCTTTGGCGGCGTTTTAATGCAAAGGGACTCAGAGGATCAACAGTTTCACCCAATAGAATTCATGAGTCGAAAGACGAATGCTTCCGAGGAAAGGTACATTTCCTACGAGCTTGAGGTTTTAGCGATTGTAGACGCGGTGAAAAAGTGGAGAGTCTACCTGCTCGGAAAGCTTTTGCAAAGACGATTAAAAAGACGACCTGCCACCGCGAGTAGCAAGATGGGCCGTGTCATTGCTAGAATTCGAGTTCAAAGTGGAGCACAGAGCTGGAACCAAAATGAGGCACATGGATGCATTGAGCCGATTGTAATGTTTTTAGTCACAGACTTCACAAAGTCACGATTGTTAAAGGATTAGAGCTGTTAAATCCGTATAAGAAGACTTCTTTTTAAAGAATAATATTCTTTACAAAGACATAGTAAACGAATAACTGGTTGTTCCTGGGACACTTCGGTATCAAAAGTCTCGTGATATTTTAGAAAAGAGTTATTATATTCCTGGAATCCAGTCAAAAGTCGAAAGAGTAGTCAAAGGATGCGTCGAATGTCTGATTATTAATTTAAGGAATATAAGAGGGGTTGCTCAATCCCATTGAAAAAGCTCAAGAACCGGTTGGAACGTATCATATCGACCACGTTAGCCCTTTAACTGATACAAAGAAGAAATACAATCATATTTTGGCGGTCGTTGATGGATTTTCCTCATTTGTTTGGCCTTATCCAACAAAATCGACGGGATCAGAAGAAGTTTTGGAAAAGCTTGAAATGCAAGCAGCAGTCTTCGGCAACCCTCGCCGAATTGTTACTGACAAGGGAACTGCATTTACTTCTGGACTGTTCAAAGAGTACTGCAGCCGCGAAGCAATTCAACTACTTCTCATCACCACCGGCATGCGTAGAGGTAACAAAGCACAGAGCACAGAGCTGGAACCAAAATGAGGCACAAGGGAGCATTAAGCCGATTGACATGTTTTTAATCACAGACTCCACAAAGTCACGATTGTTAAATTCACAAAACAACGACAACTGGATTATAGCTGTTAAATCCGTATTGGGCAGCAATGAAATATATGAAGACTTCTTTTTAAAGAATAATATTCTTTACAAAGACACAGTAAACGAATTACTGGTTATTCCTGACTCAATGGAAGAGATGAATTCCTCTTTAAGGAGGGACAATTCGGTATCGAAAAGTCTCGTGATATTTTAGAAAAGATTTATTATATCCCTGGAATCCAGCCAAAAGTCGAAAGAGTAGTCAAAGGATGCGTCGAATGTCTGATCATTGAATTTAAGCGAGGAATAAAAGATAGGTTGCTCAATCCCATTGACAAGGCTCAAGAACCTCTTGGTACTTATCATATCGACCACGTTGGCCCTTTAACAGAAGAAGAAATACAATTATATTTTGGCGGTCGTTGATGGATTTTCCACATTTGTTTGGCTTCATCCAACAAAATCGACGGGATCAGAAGATGTTTTGGAAAAGCTTGAAAAGCAAGCAGCAGACTTCGGAAAGCCTCGCCAAAATATTCTGAATATCAAATTACAATTAGCTAAGGGTTAAATCCAAATTTACACTTTTGATTTTAATTCTGAAATATTTTACCAGAGAAAATGAATTTTTTTTCTCATTCGCAGAGTTTCTCTGTTCTGGCTTTGGATTTCCAGAAACGTTTCATGTAAATTAGGGAATTTTTGATTAACTTTTCATTCTATTAGCGGATGTATACTCTATGCTATTTTTTAACCTCTGCCTCTTTTTTAAGAGCCTCATAGTTGATCTTTAATTGATTAATTGTCGACAGTACCTGGTCTTACCAATTCTTTCTATAATATTCATGGTCTATTTCTAAATCGACTACAAACTCTACCTCCTAGTTTGAGAAATTTTTAACAACTTTTTCGCTAATTTCCCTATAGGTTTTTTTTTATTTCTGACTGCCTTTTAAGCAGATTCAACCTTAATGTTTCCTCTTGATTCTTTGAATTGCTGTTAAGCTTTGCGATCTGTAGTCCAGCCATACCTAAAACGAAGGGTATCAGCGCTTGTTTATACATCGTCCACATACAAATAAAGTTGTTCAGTTCTTTTCATTTATTTTTGTGCTTAACCTCGTATAGCTTAAGACTGTGCGACTGACCTACCGTAAGTTACTGTATTTAACCTGAAAGTATTTAGCTCGTTTAATAAATTCGCTCGCCAGAAAATGAATTTAAAATTTCAACCATCTCTGTGTACAGAGAAATGAATTTTAGAAGTGTGATGATACCGTCTGCCTGTTTATCCTACCATAAGAATATCGTTGAGCATCTCTCCTGTGTTTTTTTGGCAGACGCGTCAAAAGCTACGCGCAACTTTGTTGAAAGGCTCTCCGGTTTGGCAAGATTGCCCCTTTCAGCTTGTGAGCGATGTCCTAGTGCAAGCTATTCATCCATAAAATTAACATATGACAATTTTAGTTAGTGATTTTTGTAGAGTCTCCTTTTCAACAACATAAATCTTTTAAGGGCTTGGCAATTTCACAGTTGGTGAGGAAACAAGGACTTACTTGTATTCGACCTTCCGCTTCTGTTCCTTCCGCACTGATAAGCTATTTTTGACGAAACATGAAATTAATAAAGTGTGACATAATTTTTAAGCCTTGGGTCGTGTGTAGCTAAATTTTAATAATTCGATTGATTTGAGACTTGATTTATGTTGAAATTGATGCAGTAGTGCATGATGGAAATAGATCGGCAGTCCTTGATCTGGTGAGACTTTCGAAGACTATTGACTCCGCTCAAGCTGCTGCTGAAGTTGCCGTTGATGCTATTCTGTTTTCGGAAAGTTTTCGGCCACGTTGGATTTGATGTTGATGTTCGATAAGATGTCGATGATTGTGACACCTTTGACCCGATGCCAGTTTTCACGTAATCGATGATCATGCAAACAAATGACGCTCGAATGACGAAATTGAACGAAAACTTCTCCTTATTCCTCGAACTGTCACGGAAGCCATTGTGGCGTATTTTCGTTGTACATGAGGTTTTTAACAAATTGTGTTGTTGACTTGTTCGACCAAAATAGTGAGCAGCGCTACCGAGTTAACATTCGGCATGGGATAAATTTACAGCATGTTAAACGTACGCAGTGTTCCTAAAAATAAACGCCCAAGTCGAGCATATAAAAAATCTAATAATTTAAAGAAAGGAAAGGTGAGAAGTGGACTCCACTACGAACGTTATATACAAAATCCAATCGAATAACATTGATACCGAATACCAAACATCTTGTTTTTGTTAAGAGCGCATTTATGTTCCACAACAAATGCATACCAAAAAGAGCTATTAACAAAAGCTATAAAGCGCTAACAATAATTATAAAAAGATGTTTAAAAAAAAAAAAGAAAAACTTAAAAGAAACCTTTCTAAATACAAATATGTATATCCATATAGTGATAGATTGAAGATAAGAATGACCTTATCTTATGTATTTGGAGAATAAAATAAAATTAAACAATCAATAGGGTATTAGCCATAATTGGAAACGGAGCAGAGCCTCTATTAGTTTCTGATTTAGAATACGAATATATGAATAGGTACAACCTAGGTGTTTCTCCTCTAATACATTGCTCAAGTACCCAGAAAGCAATAGTATTGAGCATAATTCCAAATATAAAGGTTAAATCTGTTATCGAAAATAATGAGACACTTGGAAGACATCTTTTGATGATAATTCCATTAAATAATGGAAAGGAATGAATTATATAAGGAATAAGGAAAACAACCAAAATGCCACCCTTTAGTTTAGAAATATAAATTAAATGCACGATAGGTTCAATTGAAATTATTTCTGGATGTTATAAGCTGTGCTTGGAGTTGCAGCGATTTTGTGTAACTGACTTGCCGAAAGCTTGACTTCAAATTTGTGTACATGTTTTCGCTGTAGCTCAGCTGAATAAATAACGCGACAAATGTAGCGAGATGAAAAAAAACGAAGAACAAAGCTGCATAACAGCCCTGCGTGTGCAGCGCATACCTATGAGCATTTGACTAGGTGCTGGCGGTCTGCTCTGAACATACTCCCCCCTTTGGAAGAGGCACGGTTCCAACCAAATGGGATTCGATGGGCAGAGCGGCTAGTTTTGTGACGGCTCTTTGGTAAGACCTGTAGCTGTCCGGACCACAGCTACCCTGACGACGCTGTCCTATCCGGGTATGACTTCATGGATGCACCCAAGCTGCCATTTCATCGGTGGAAGGTTGTCCTCCTGAAGCAATACTTCACGACCGATTTGGATATTGGATGTTTTGAACCGCCATTTGCTTCGTTATTCTTTATTCTTTGCCAACTGCTTAACCGGCCTTCGCGTAGATGAGTAACGTCAGGCTCAGGAAACTTTGTGTAGCTGGAACCTTTGAGGAAATGCGCTGGCGTTAGCACCTCAAAATTTTCAGCGTTATCTGAAATTGGAAAAAGCGGACGGGAGTTAAGAATGGCAGAAATTTCATATGCAAGAGTTCTTAATTCATCAAGGGATAAGATGGCTGCACCGACAACGCTGTAGAAAAGAAATTTTGCCGATTTTACAGCCGCCTCCCATGGACCACCGAAATGTGGGGCACGCGAGGTATGAACTTCCAATCAATCCCATTCGCTAAGCAGGAAGAAGTTATCGAAGTCGTGTGCGGTTCGCTCAAAAATAACTCCTTCAGCTCCGCTAGCTCTCGTTTAGCGCCAACAAAGTTTGTCGCATTATGTCCACCAACACGAAGTAAACCCTCAGAGCTAAGTATTGGCCTCAGAGAAAATTGCAGTTGTTAGATATGGAAGTGCCAACGGTTCCAATTAGCGCCGTGGAACGCCGTTCCGGAAGGTTCTTTACTGCATCTAATAGGGAGGGCCAGTTCGACGCTCCTGTCAGAAATGGAGGTCCATTTGCCCAAAGGGAGTGCTCCAGCAATTCTTTGGGGGTACATCCGTGCGATACCACATCCGCCGGATTCAAGTCTGTTGGAACATGATGCCAAGCCATACCTGCTGTGCTAGAACACAGAATTCGTGCATCTCGACGGAAGCCTGCAATTGCATTACGAATCGTGTAAATTTTTAGGTTCTGGACGATCGGCAACTGAGAGGTCAACTTCCCCCATGACGAAAGAAGGGGCTCTGGCAGTGTGTCGTCCCAATCCATGTTATTGCTCCATAGCTTTTGCAAAACAATTTTGGATTTTGTAACAACGGGTGCTATTAAACCAAGCGGATCATAAAATTTCGCAATTGTTGATTACACAATCCGTTTTTTTGCTCGTTGACTTGATAAAATTTGTGCAAAGTTAAAGAGAAGATTATCCGAAGATGGATCCCAGACCAACCCCAAAGCTTTGGCAATAGCTGATCCGTCATGGTATTTAATCAATTGCTCTTTATCGCGATGAGACTCTCCTTCGAGAGCGCATGCTTCGTTCGAACTCCATTTTCTGATCGGAAAGTGGCCGCGCGCCAGTAGCTCCTTTACCTGATGACGAATTTCTTTCACCTCTTCAACTGAATCGCCACCAGAAATTAGATCGTCCACATAGAAATCTCTACAAACGATTTTAGCTCCAACTGGAAATGATTCCTCTTCATCATAAGAGAGCGGATGCATGGCTCTTATAGCCAAGAAGGCAGCCGACTTGGTTCCATAAGTTACCGTGTTTAGTTTATAAACACTCAATTTATCTGTGGATTTCTCTCGCCAAATGAAATGAATTGCAAAAAGTCATCAGGGTACGAAACACGAACGCAGCGGTACATCTTGCAGATGTCTCCACAAAGAACAACTTTAAAAAATCTAAACCGAAGCGAAATATTAACGATTTTTTTGCTGAATTGTTGGTCCTGGTAGAAGCAAGTCGTTAAGAGCTATCCAGATGTAGTTTTAGCAGAACCATCAAAGACTACACGAAGTTTAGTGGTAGTGCTTTCAAGCTTCTGAACAGAATGGTGAGGCAAGAAAAATTGTGGCACCGCTGGATCCCTTAATGCGAGATACATGTGGCCTAAATTGAGGTATTCCTGTAAAAATGCCGAATACTGCGTTTTCAGATTGGGGTTTTTATTTAGTTTTGATTCCAAACTTTTGAAACGACGACGGTCCAGACAGTAGTAGTCACCTAAAGATTCGAATCCTAAAGTAGATAAAAGGCGAACCGAATAATGCAATTTTCTTTGAAATGCTGCTCGCATCGTAATTCCTCGGCCAGCATCGATGGTTTTTCTGAACTAATGTCTTCAATCTCTCAAAACGCCTTTACTACGGCAGCAAGTGTGTCATCATCTGAATGATCAGCAGGATCCTTGACAATGGCAGCCAAGACAGATTTGCGATTTACTATACTTGACATCCCTCCAGAAACTATACAACCAAGCTTGGTGTTTTGAAACGTGGGCAAGGTGCTATACAAATTAATTTTCCCTTTTAGCGATTATTTCGAAGAACAGACCAGCGCCAATTAAAAGCTCAATGCGTTGTGACTGGTTGAAATGAGGGTCAGCTAGCGAAATGTTTTGTGGCATCCTCCATCCTGTAGTATTTATATTGAAATACAACAGCTGCGAATGACGCACGATAGCTTGCATCCCGTGATTGCGCCAGATTGTCGACTGCCTTATCAGAGTTCATGGAAGATTCCCCTATCCCAGAAATAATGTGTGCGATTGTCTAAGATTCAAACTAAGTTGGCTAGCTAGGCGCGTAGTAATAAAGTTTAACTGAGAAGCTGAATCTAATATTGCTCGGCAATATTAGATTATAGCAGGTTTAAGGTTTGTGGTGGAGAGTGCGTTAAATGGTGATTAGGTTGTGGTAATGGAAATGAGCATGACACTAGTGATGATGAAGTCGATGGTAATGGCTGAGAACTTATAGATGGGTCGGATGATGGAGATGAAACTGAGGTCGATGGTATGGATGACTCTGGGATAATGTGCAGTAATGAATGATGCTTCATGCGACAATGTTTACAATGAGTTGACTTACAATGCTGCAAGCTGTGGCCTTTGCGTAAACAGTTGTGGCAAAGGTGCATTTTCTTTGCTTCCCTATATCGAAGATTGGGACTCAAGCTTAAAAATCGGGAGCATTTTGGCAAATAATGATCTCTAGCATCGCAAAATAGGCAAATTGGATGGTTGAGTTAGTAGCAGACGTAATCAGTACACTTGGGTTATATCTATGCATGCTTTTTCCCACCTGATGGAGTGGTTTTTGAATTACCACAGCTTGGTCCAAGTTTTCCATCATCCGGCACCTCTTCTCCAAAAACGACTCCATAGCATCCCAGTTAGATAGCTCAGAGATTGACAAATCATCTTCCCATTTTTCACGGGTCCTTTGATCCAGCTTGTGTGTTACGATGTGAATGAGAAATCCATCAAGAATTTGTTGTGTAGTGGCCAGGGTACGGATTGCTCGATTATGCGAATTCATCCCGCTGAGCTCCCGAAGACCCTTAGCTGATCCCTTCTCGACACCTTTTAAACCAAATATTGCCTGAACGTGTGCCTGAAAGTGTAAAACTTTATTATCAAATCGATTAATAAGTAAATTTAAAGCTTTTTTATAATTTTCATTTGAGGGCTCGAGCGATCGTATGGTGTTGTAATTTTTCAATACCTCTTAGCTCGTCATCATTTCCAACGACCGTGGTAAAAGTTGCAATAAAGTCCGGCCATTCTGGTGTACGATCCTTTAAAACGAGCAATCTCTAGATTTGGCAATCGAGGTTTCCTAAATCTGAATGAAAGATCCGCATTGTTTATAATATCAAAGGATGTAGAATTGGCAGCTGTGGAACCCGGCAAATGCGGTTTGCGCAGAGCTGCTAGGGCCCGATTTAGTTTCGCCTTTAAATACATTAAAAATTCAAACCGCGTATCTTTACTAATCTCCGAAAAGTACAGTTTTTCCACCGAAGTCTGTGCAGAATCGAATTCAAAGTTCATAGAGTTCACCCATTCCAGCCGCGCGAGGACATCAGATTGACCAAACTGCTCAGTAGCTCCAGCAGTTAAGTAATCTTTCATTGCGTTTAACTTTCGCAAAACGAAACGCACTTTGGCTCGGTAAAACTCGATGTCAATGGGAACATTATTTTGAGGCTGAATCATTTTTTTTTTAATAGTCTGACCGGATTCAGAGGGCAGGAAACACCCTATGCCTATTGCCGCGCAAATGTTAATGCACCGAGCGTCGCCAACAACGTAACGGAAACTTTGACTTTGTTTTTGTTTTTTTTACCGAAATTTTTGCCTAGCAACAGCGCATTGACTTGGCAAAGTAATGTATGTGACCATACACATACACGGCTATTTACATATATATGTATGCAGTATACGCGTTTAACAACAATTAAATGCGTTTCCTTTAATGTTTAATGTTTGCAGCACAACACAGTTTTGCTTCTTTCACAGAGCGAAAATGCTCAAAAAAAATAACAAACGGTCGGCCGGCAGCGCGCACATAAAGTGTTCGTGTGTTTGTGACTGAGATGCAGCAAACGAAAGCGAAAATAAGTTATTGCTTAAACGATAATAAACAATGTTAAAAACCGACATGCAGACTCCTATTAAACGAATATCAAGTCGGGGTCACCAAAATGTATATAGGGGAAACAACCAAAATGCCACCCTTTAGTTTAGAAATATAAATTAAACGCACGATAGGTTCAATTGAAATTATTTCTTGATTTATTAGCTGTGCTCGGAGTTGCAGCGATTTTATATAACTGACTTGCCGAAAGCTTGACTTCAAATTTGTGAACATGTTTTCGCTGTAGCTCAGCAGAATAGATAACGCGACAAATGTAGCGAGATAAGAAAAACGAAGAACAAAGCTGCATAACAGCCCTGCGTGTGCAGCGCACACCTATGAGCGTTTGACTAGGTGCTGGCGGTCTGCTCTGAACTTAACTTAAAAGTTGATTTTGACAAATCCTATATAATATCAAGATCTCGGCCAGCACAGCAAAACATTGTAAATAAGCATGCCAAAATCTTAATACGCTTTAAAAAAGCCCT